>NC_047110.1:118453056-118707304 GCF_902500255.1 Thalassophryne amazonica
GAATTCTAATGTGTTTGTTCAGGGTGCCCTTCTGTCTCTGTCTTTTACTGCGATCAGAACAGCTAAATGGTTTTCTCCTTGCTTGCCTCCCCTTGTGTTGCTCTGAGTTGTTCATGTGACCAGATGCTTTTCCATATTTAGAGTCTTTAAATTGTTTCTCATCAGTGTTGCCTGAATGAACAATCTTGGTATTTTTTTGACAGTTAAAACGTGATAGAAGTTTTCTGGTCCGTTCCCAGTCAAAACTGTCATCAGTCTCAGTTCCAGAACTCTCTGAGACTGTCTGTCTCTCATCACTTCGGCTTTGATGAAGCTGTGATGACTCTGGTTTTTCATCATCATTTTCACTGTTCACAGGGACGGCAGTGAAACCAAACTTGGTGAGATCTGCCTCCTCCAGCTGCTGAAGCTGCTCTCCCTGCTGACTTATCCACAGCTTCTCTTCTTCTTTAATGTCCTCCTGGTCAACACACAGATTCCACTCCTGGTGTTCAGGGAGAGTTTCTTCTTTAATCACCAACAACGGCTGCATGTCTGTGAAGAAACAAATTAAATTAACAATAAATGTTAGAACGACACTCATTAAAATAAAATAGAGTGGTGAGTTTGACCTGATGACAGTAAGACCCCATCACACAAAGTAAGAATGTGCACAAAGCAGGCCAACACAGCAAAAATGGCCAAAATACAGATGCAGTTGGGAGGGAAAGAGGTGTGGTCAGTCATGTCAGAACACAGCCAGACTGCCTCGTGCTGGAAGAAACCTCCAGCAGAACCAGGCTCAGGGAGGGGCAGTCTTCTGCTGGGACTGGTTGGGGCTGAGGGGAGAGAATCAAGAAAAAGACATGCTGTGGAGGGGAGCAGAGATCAATCACTAATAGCCCTATCATAGCCCTAACTATAAGCTTTAGCAAAAAGGAAAGTTTTAAACCTAATCTTAAAAGTAGAGAGGGTGTCTGTCTCCCTGATCTGAATTGGGAGCTGGTTCCAGAGGAGAGGAGCCTGAAAGCTGAAGGCTCTGCCTCCCATTTTACTCTTACAAACCCTAGGAACTACAAGTAAGCCTGCAGTCTGAGAGCGAAGCCCTCTATTGGGGTGATATGGTACTACGAGGTCCCTAAGATAAGATGGGACCTGATTATTCAAAACCTTATAAGTAAGAAGAAGAATTTTAAATTCTATTCTAGAATTAACAGGAAGCCAATGAAGAGAGGCCAATATGGGTGAGATATGCTCTCTCCTTCTAGTCCCCGTTAGTACTCTAGCTGCAGCATTTTGAATTAACTGAAGTTTTTTTTAGGGAACTTTTAGGACAACCTGATAATAATGAATTACAATAGTCCAGCCTAGAGGAAATAAATGCATGAATTAGTTTTTCAGCATCACTCTGAGACAAGACCTTTAATTTTAGAGATATTGCGCAAATGCAAAAAAGCAGTCCTACATATTTGTTTAATATGCGCATTGAATGACATATCCTGATCAAAAATGACGCCAAGATTTCTCACCGTATTACTAGAGGTCAGGGTAATGCCATCCAGAGTAAGGATCTGGTTAGACACCATGTTTCTAAGATTTGTGGGGCCAAGTACAATAACTTCAGTTTTATCTGAGTTTAAAAGCAGGAAATTAGAGGTCATCCATGTCTTTATGTCTGTAAGACAATCCTGCAGTTTAACTAATTGGTGTGTGTCCTCTGGCTTCATGGATAGATAAAGCTGGGTATCATCTGCGTAACAATGAAAATTTAAGCAATGCTGTCTAATAATACTGCCTAAGGGAAGCATGTATAAAGTGAATAAAATTGGTCCTAGCACAGAAATAATCACTGAACAAAGGCGACTGTGCTTTGGGGGGGGCGTGGTTTTAATATAGGTGGAACAATCATGTAAAGTGTAGTTCTGAGTGCTGAATTTAAGACTGTCTACTGAATGGTCATTTTCCAAAAGTAATGCTAAGATATCAGGCAGTCTAGCTCTGAGTTCAATCGTAGTTGAAGAGTTGATGTGCAGTTGCATTGATAAACCAGGTTCTTGTTCCAGTAAACATGACTAGGAAACTGTAAACTTAAGTGAGTGATCAGAGACCACTGACACAAGAGGCATAATGTCGATATTTGTGACCATGAACAAGGACCAAATCCAGTGTATTTCCACTAATGTGTGTCAAACCCAGAATGCATTGCTAGAATCCATATCCATATTGTCCATAAATGATTTGCAAAGGGGTCAGAAGCCGTATTTATATGCATGTTGATATCACAGATAATCAGAATGTTATCTGCACAGGTTGACAAATTACAGATAAACTCACCAAATTCATCTCAGACTTCAGAGCATGGGCCAGGGGGCCTAGATACAATGACAAAGTAATACAGCTGATTTTTATTCTTCTGACCTTGGCATGTTGTCATGGGTAGAGTGGAGAATCAGGTGTTCAAACAAATTATATTTTGACTCCAACAGCTAGTAAACTACACTCAACAAAAATATAAACGCAACACTTTTGGTTTTGCTCCCATTTTGTATGAGATGAACTCAAAGATCTATAACTTTTTCCACATACACAATATCACCATTTCCCTCAAATATTGTTCACAAACCAGTCTAAATCTGTGATAGTGAGCACTTCTCCTTTGCTGAGATAATCCATCCCACCTCACAGGTGTGCCATATCAAGATGCTGATTAGACACCATGATTAGTGCACAGGTGTGCCTTAGACTGCCCACAATAAAAGGCCACTCTGAAAGGTGCAGTTTTGTTTTATTGGGGGGGATACCAGTCAGTATCTGGTGTGACCACCATTTGCCTCATGCAATGCAACACATCTCCTTCGCATAGAGTTGATCAGGTTGTCAATTGTGGCCTGTGGAATGTTGGTCCACTCCTCTTCAATGGCTGTGCGAAGTTGCTGGATATTGGCAGGAACTGGTACACGCTGTCGTATACGCCGGTCCAGAGCATCCCAAACATGCTCAATGGGTGACATGTCCGGTGAGTATGCCGGCCATGCAAGAACTGGGACATTTTCAGCTTCCAAGAATTGTATACAGATCCTTGCAACATGGGGCCGTGCATTATCCTGCTGCAACATGTGATGTTCTTGGATGTATGGCACAACAATGGGCCTCAGGATCTCCTCACGGTATCTCTGTGCATTCAAAATGCCATCAATAAAATGCACCTGTGTTCTTCAACCATAACAGACTGGTGGTTGGCTCTCACTGCGGTATTGTATCACTTCCTGTTCCGGAGCACAGCTGTGTTTTTCTGTATGTTAGCTGTTTAATCTGCGCAGTTAGATTGATCTAGTTATCTAGATTACGATTTGTTTCCCAGTGTAATCTTTACGTGCCTTAACTAAAGCACTCATTCTGCTGAATCACCTCTAAATTATTTACACATTATTCACTTTGCGTGTTTTTAGGAATCCGCTAGCTTAGCGTAGCTACTAGCTCTTAGCCGATTTAGCATGGCGGCTTCTCCTGTCTCTCCCGCACTTTTCTGCTCTGGGTGTGAAATGTTTAGTTATTCCTCGGCCTCCTTTAGCAGTAATGGTACTTGTAATAAGTGTAGCTTATTCGTACCTTTGGAGGCCAGGCTGGGCGAATTGGAGACTCGGCTCCGCACCGTGGAAAATTCTACAGCTAGCCAGGCCCCTGTAGTCGGTGCGGACCGAGGTAGCTTAGCCGCCGTTAGTTCCCCCCTGGCAGATCCCGAGCAGCCGGGAAAGCAGGCTGACTGGGTGACTGTGAGGAGGAAGCGTAGCCCTAAACAGAAGCCCTGTGTACACCGTCAACCCGTTCACATCTCTAACCGTTTTTCCCCACTCGACGACACACCCGCCGAGGATCAAACTCTGGTTATTGGCGACTCTGTTTTGAGAAATGTGAAGTTAGCGACACCAGCAACCATAGTCAATTGTCTTCCGGGGGCCAGAGCAGGCGACATTGAAGGAAATTTGAAACTGCTGGTTAAGGCTAAGCGTAAATTTGGTAAGATTGTAATTCACGTCGGCAGTAATGACACCCGGTTACGCCAATCGGAGGTCACTAAAATTAACATTAAATCGGTGTGTAACTTTGCAAAAACAATGTCGGACTCTGTAGTTTTCTCTGGGCCCCTCCCCAATCAGACCGGGAGTGACATGTTTAGCCGCATGTTCTCCTTGAATTGCTGGCTGTCTGAGTGGTGTCCAAAAAATGAGGTGGGCTTCATAGATAATTGGCAAAGCTTCTGGGGAAAACCTGGTCTTGTTAGGAGAGACGGCATCCATCCCACTTTGGATGGAGCAGCTCTCATTTCTAGAAATCTGGCTAATTTTCTTAAATCCTCCAAACCGTGACTATCCAGGGTTGGGACCAGGAAGCAGAGTTGTAGTCTTACACACCTCTCTGCAGCTTCTCTCCCCCTGCCATCCCCTCATTACCCCATCCCCGTAGAGACGGTGCCTGCTCCCAGACTACCAATAACCAGCAAAAATCTATTTAAGCATAAAAATTCAAAAAGAAAAAATAATATAGCACCTTCAACTGCACCACAGACTAAAACAGTTAAATGTGGTCTATTAAACATTAGGTCTCTCTCTTCTAAGTCCCTGTTGGTAAATGATATAATAATTGATCAACATATTGATTTATTCTGCCTAACAGAAACCTGGTTACAGCAGGATGAATATGTTAGTTTAAATGAGTCAACACCCCCGAGTCACACTAACTGTCAGAATGCTCGTAGCACGGGCCGGGGCGGTGGATTAGCAGCAATCTTCCATTCCAGCTTATTAATTAATCAAAAACCCAGACAGAGCTTTAATTCATTTGAAAGCTTGTCTCTTAGTCTTGTCCATCCAAATTGGAAGTCCCAAAAACCAGTTTTATTTGTTATTATCTATCGTCCACCTGGTCGTTACTGTGAGTTTCTCTGTGAATTTTCAGACCTTTTGTCTGACTTAGTGCTTAGCTCAGATAAGATAATTATAGTGGGCGATTTTAACATCCACACAGATGCTGAGAATGACAGCCTCAACACTGCATTTAATCTATTATTAGACTCTATTGGCTTTGCTCAAAAAGTAAATGAGTCCACCCACCACTTTAATCATATCTTAGATCTTGTTCTGACTTATGGTATGGAAATAGAAGACTTAACAGTATTCCCTGAAAACTCCCTTCTGTCTGATCATTTTTTAATAACATTTACATTTACTCTGATGGACTACCCAGCAGTAGGGAATAAGTTTCATTACACTAGAAGTCTTTCAGAAAGCGCTGTAACTAGGTTTAAGGATATGATTCCTTCTTTATGTTCTCTAATGCCATATAACAACACAGTGCAGAGTAGCTACCTAAACTCTGTAAGGGAGATAGAGTATCTCGTCAATAGTTTTACATCCTCATTGAAGACAACTTTGGATGCTGTAGCTCCTCTGAAAAAGAGAGCTTTAAATCAGAAGTGTCTGACTCCATGGTATAACTCTCAAACTCGTAGCTTAAAGCAGATAACCCGTAAGTTGGAGAGGAAATGGCGTCTCACTAATTTAGAAGATCTTCACTTAGCCTGGAAAAAGAGTCTGTTGCTCTATAAAAAAAGCCCTCCGTAAAGCTAGGACATCTTTCTACTCATCACTAATTGAAGAAAATAAGAACAACCCCAGGTTTCTTTTCAGCACTGTAGCCAGGCTGACAAAGAGTCAGAGCTCTATTGAGCTGAGTATTCCATTATCTTTAACTAGTAATGAGTTCATGACTTTCTTTGCTAACAAAATTTTAACTATTAGAGAAAAAATTACTCATAACCATCCCAAAGACGTATCGTTATCTTTGGCTGCTTTCAGTGATGCCGGTATTTGGTTAGACTCTTTCTCTCCGATTGTTCTGTCTGAGTTATTTTCATTAGTTACTTCATCCAAACCATCAACATGTTTATTAGACCCCATTCCTACCAGGCTGCTCAAGGAAGCCCTACCATTATTTAATGCTTCGATCTTAAATATGATCAATCTATCTTTGTTAGTTGGCTATGTACCACAGGCTTTTAAGGTGGCAGTAATTAAACCATTACTTAAAAAGCCATCACTTGACCCAGCTATCTTAGCTAATTATAGGCCAATCTCCAACCTTCCTTTTCTCTCAAAAATTCTTGAAAGGGTAGTTGTAAAACAGCTAACTGATCATCTGCAGAGGAATGGTCTATTTGAAGAGTTTCAGTCAGGTTTTAGAATTCATCATAGTACAGAAACAGCATTAGTGAAGGTTACAAATGATCTTCTTATGGCCTCGGACAGTGGACTCATCTCTGTGCTTGTTCTGTTAGACCTCAGTGCTGCTTTTGATACTGTTGACCATAAAATTTTATTACAGAGATTAGAGCATGCCATAGGTATTAAAGGCACTGCGCTGCGGTGGTTTGAATCATATTTGTCTAATAGATTACAATTTGTTCATGTAAATGGAGAATCTTCTTCACAGACTAAAGTTAATTATGGAGTTCCACAAGGTTCTGTGCTAGGACCAATTTTATTCACTTTATATATGCTTCCCTTAGGCAGTATTATTAGACGGTATTGCTTAAATTTTCATTGTTACGCAGATGATACCCAGCTTTATCTATTACCCTGACCTCTAGTAATACTGTGAGAAATCTTGGAGTCATTTTTGGTCAGGATATGTCATTCAAAGCGCATATTAAACAAATATGTAGGACTGCTTTTTTGCATTTACGCAATATCTCTAAAATCAGAAAGGTCTTGTCTCAGAGTGATGCTGAAAAACTAATTCATGCATTTATTTCCTCTAGGCTGGACTATTGTAATTCATTATTATCAGGTTGTCCTAAAAGTTCCCTAAAAAGCCTTCAGTTAATTCAAAATGCTGCAGCTAGAGTGCTGACGGGGACTAGAAGGAGAGAGCATATCTCACCCATATTGGCCTCTCTTCATTGGCTTCCTGTTAATTCTAGAATAGAATTTAAAATTCTTCTTCTTACTTATAAGGTTTTGAATAATCAGGTCCCATCTTATCTTAGGGACCTCGTAGTACCATATCACCCCAATAGAGCGCTTCGCTCTCAGACTGCAGGCTTACTTGTAGTTCCTAGGGTTTGTAAGAGTAGAATGGGAGGCAGAGCCTTCAGCTTTCAGGCTCCTCTCCTGTGGAACCAGCTCCCAATTCAGATCAGGGAGACAGACGCCCTCTCTACTTTTAAGATTAGGCTTAAAACTTTCCTTTTTGCTAAAGCTTATAGTTAGGGCTGGATCAGGTGACCCTGAACCATCCCTTAGTTATGCTGCTATAGACGTAGACTGCTGGGGGGTTCCCATGATGCACTGTTTCTTTCTCTTTTTGCTCTGTATGCACCACTCTGCATTTAATCATTAGTGATCGATCTCTGCTCCCCTCCACAGCATATCTTTTTCCTGGTTCTCTCCCTCAGCCCCAACCAGTCCCAGCAGAAGACTGCCCCTCCCTGAGCCTGGTTCTGCTGGAGGTTTCTTCCTGTTAAAAGGGAGTTTTTCCTTCCCACTGTAGCCAAGTGCTTGCTCACAGGGGGTCGTTTTGACCGTTGGGGTTTTACATCATTATTGTATGGCCTTGCCTTACAATATAAAGCGCCTTGGGGCAACTGTTTGTTGTGATTTGGCGCTATATAAAAAAAAAATTGATTGATTGATTGATTGATAACAGACGCCTGCCCATACCATAACCCCACCGCCACCATGGGCCACTCGATCCACAACATTGACATCAGAAAACCGCTCACCCACACAACGCCACACACGCTGTCTGCCATCTGCCCTCAACAGTGTGAACCGGGATTCATCCGTGAAGACAACACCTCTCCAACGTGCCAAATGCCAGCGAATGTGAGCATTTGCCCACTCAAGTCGGTTACGACGACGAACTGGAGTCAGGTCGAGACCCCGATGAGGACGACGAGCATGCACATGAGCTTCCCTGAGACGGTTTCTGACAGTTTGTGCAGAAATTCTTTGGTTATGCAAACCGATTGTTTCAGCAGCTGTCCGAGTGGCTGGTCTCAGACGATCTTGGAGGTGAACATGCTGGATGTGGAGGTCCTGGGCTGGTGTGGTTACACGTGGTCTGCGGCTGGTTGGATGTACTGCCAAATTCTCTGAAACGCCTTTGGAGACGGCTTATGGTAGAGAAATGAACATTCAATACACGAGCAACAGCTCTGGTTGACATTCCTGCTGTCAGCATGCCAATTGCACGCTCCCTCAAATCTTGCAACATCTGTGGCATTGTGCTGTGTGATAAAACTGCACCTTTCAGAGTGGCCTTTTATTGTGGGCAGTCTAAGGCACACCTGTGCACTAATCATGGTGTCTAATCAGCATCTTGATATGGCACACCTGTGAGGTGGGATGGATTATCTCAGCAAAGGAGAAGTGCTCACTATCACAGATTTAGACTGGTTTGTGAACAATATATGAGGGAAATGGTGATATTGTGTATGTGGAAAAAGTTTTAGATCTTTGAGTTCATCTCATACAAAATGGGAGCAAAACCAAAAGTGTTGCGTTTATATTTTTGTTGAGTGTAAATCCAGATTTATAAATTAGAGCAACACCCCCACCTTGCTTCAGATCACAAGGGACGTGACTGAATGCAGACCGTAAAAAAAAAAAAAAAAATTTCTAGAAGCTCTGAAATGCAATTTGGGGCTATTCCAGACAACAAATTGCAGTGAGTGCAGCACTATTTTGGTGTGGTAAAAACATCCAACTTTCCTTTTTCAAAATTACAAGGATGCAGCAGTTTTCTATCTTGGCAGATAGTTCTGGAGGAAAGCCCTGAAGAAATGAACAAATTGCAAATATGGTTTGACTGAAACAAATGATCATTAAACTTAAATAAAACAAAAGTAATGTTATTTGGGAATTGCAGAAGGAATGAGCAAGTAAATGGACTGCATTTATATAGCGCATTTCCATCTGCATCAAATGCTCAAAGCGCTTTACAATTATGCCTCACATTCACCCCGATGTCAGAGTGCTCACTACACACTGGGAGCAATAGGGGATTAAGGACCTTGCCCAAAGGCCCTTGGTGATTTTCCAGTCAGGCAGGGATTTGAACCGAGGATCTTCTTGTCTCAAGCCCAACACCTTAACCACTAGACCATCGCCTCCTCCAAGCAAGTGTAAATACAGATAGATAGGGTGCAGATTGAAAGGGTTAATGAAAATAAATTCCTCAGGGGGAAATAATAGATGAGAACATCAGTTGGAAACCACACATCAAATCTATACAAACCAAATTATCCAGCAGCATTTCAGTGTTAAACAAAGCAAAACATGTTCTGGATCATAAATCACTCTGCATCTTATACTGTTCCACTGTCTGATCAGATTTCAATTGCTGTGTAGAGATATGGAGCAACAACTACGAGTTCAATAAAATCACAAACTATTCTTCAAAAAAGGGCAATACGGGTCATTCATATTGTTGTTTATCAAGACCAGACTCGCTCACTGTGAGTCTACTATGTCTGTAAATATTAAAATTAACAGACATAGTAAAATTCAAAACAGGGCACATCTTGTACAAAGCAAAAAATAACCTTTTACCAAAAACATACAGAAGTTGTTCAGGGATATCAATTAAGAGGGAAAACAACTTTAAAATTAATAAAATCCAAGAAAAGTGAGCCACATTATTGCCTTAACTTCAATCAACAAAGTGAAGCATCACTCTCCACTCTGAGTTGAAAGGATAAAAAAAAAAAAAAAACTCCCATCAGAATCTTTCATTAAATAATCCAGTTACTTCTGTGTCCCATAGATGTTGATACATTCAGAAATGTATGGTTTATTTTACAGTTTAAAGGCTTCATGTTTCTAAAACGCTCCGTTTGTTCCGCAAGAGCGAGCGAGCAGGAGGGGTTCACTCATTTTCACAATGAAATTTAATCATTTTCATTGGAACGGTTTAAAAACTACAAACTGTTTACAAGCCTCAGTGTAACAGGAAAGTGTGGAAAAAGAAATTCAGAACATTTTCATCCAACCTGGACAATCAAATCAGTCCAGGTTCAGCTCTTGTTCAAACAAGACAATTAGTGGTTAGTTTTTTTTTTTTTTTTTATGCAATCCCACTCAAAAATGTTGAAAAAGCAAACCTGTCATGACAGAAAAACTGCCTGCTTCACTGGATAAAAGGTTCAGTGTGCCATTTCAAATATGAATGTGTTTTTAACCTTTTGAACATTATTCATGACCTTTCAATGTTATTTATTTTATTAACAAGACTGACAGAAACAAAAAATAAGTTTGCTATTGCAACATAAATGCCATTTTTTGGCCTATTCTTGCTTTTGATGCATCTAAAAAGCACTCAAAATTAATTCAAATAGGGCTTGCCAGTAACTTTTTAATGGCATAGAACCCTATAGCTTCAGGGGACTCTGCCCCCTCAAGCCCCACAGGGGGCCCCTGAGCTGTACGTCGCATAAGTATCGAGGTTCATTGAATTAAAATGTTTTATGATATCATCATTAAATATCTTAGTATATTTATAATTGCAACTTAATACATGTTATACAACCCCTGGCAAAAATGATGGAATCACCGGCCTCCGAGGATGTTCATTCAGTTGTTTAATTTTGTAGAAAAAAAGCAGATCACAGACATGACACAAAACTAAAGTCATTTCAAACGGCAACTTTCTGGCTTTAAGAAACAGTGTAAGAAATCAGGAAAAAAAAAAAATTGTGGCAGTCAATAATGGTTACTTTTTTAGACCAGCAGAGGGAAAAAAAATCTGGAATCACTCAATTCTGAGGAAAAAATTATGGAATCATGAAAAACAAAAGAACGCTCCAACACATTACTAGTATTTTGTTGCACCACCTCTGGCTTCTCTAACAGCTTGCAGTCTCTGAGGCATGGACTTAATAAGTGACAAACAGTACTCTTCATCAATCTGGCTCCAACTTTCTCTGATTGCTGTTGCCAGATCAGCTTTGCAGGTTGGAGCCTTGTCATGGACCATTTTCTTCAACTTCCAAAGATTTTCAATTGGATTAAGATCTGGACTATTTGCACGCCATGACATTGACCCTATGTGTCTTTTTACAATGAATGTTTTCACAGTTTTTGCTCTATGGCAAGATGCATTATCATCTTGAAAAATGATATCCCCAAACATCCTTTCAATTGATGGGATAAGAAAAGTGTCCAAAATATCAACGTAAACTTGTGCATTTATTGATGATGTAATGACAGCCATCTCCCCAGTGCCTTTACCTGACATGCAGCCCCATATCATCAATGACTGTGGAAATTTACATGTTCTCTTCAGGCAGTCATCTTTATAAATCTCATTGGAACGGCACCAAACAAAAGTTCCAGCATCATCACCTTGCCCAATGCAGATTTGAGATTCATCACTGAATATGACTTTCATCCAGTCATCCACAGTCCACAATTGCTTTTCTTTAGCCCACTGTAACCCTGTTTTTTTTCTGTTTAGGTGTTAATGATGGCTTTCGTTTAGCTTTTCTGTATGTAAATCCCATTTCCTTTAGGCGATTTCTTACAGTACGGTCACAGACGTTGACTCCAGTTTCCTCCCATTCGTTTTGTTGTGCATTTTCGATTTTTGAGACATATTGCTTTAAGTTTTCTGTCTTGACGCTTTGATGTCTTCCTTGGTCTACCAGTATGTTTGCCTTTAACAACCTTCCCATGTTTGTATTTGGTCCAGAGTTTAGACACAGCTGACTGTGAACAACCAACATCTTTTGCAACATTGCGTGATGATTTACCCTCTTTTAAGAGTTTGATAATCCTCTCCTTTGTTTCAATTGACATCTCTCGTGTTGGAGCCATGATTCATGTCAGTCCACTTGGTGCAACAGCTCTCCAAGGTGTGATCACTCCTTTTTAGATGCAGACTAACGAGCAGATCTGATCTGATGCAGGTGTTAGTTTTGGGGATGAAAATTTACAGGGTGATTCCATAATTTATTCCTCAGAATTGAGTGAGTCCATATTTTTTTCCCTCTGCTTGGTCTAAAAAGTAACCGTTACTGACTGCCACAATTTTTTTTTCTTAATTTCTTAAAGTGTTTCTTAAAGCCAGAAAGTTGCCATTTGAAATGACTTTAGTTTTGTGTCATGTCTGTGATCTGCTTTTTTCTACAAAATTAAACAACTGAATGAACATCCTCCGAGGCCGGTGATTCCATAATTATTGCCAGGGGTTGTACATGTCAGTGCCACATATGTCAGGAGAATAAATATCTTTTGTTGTGTAAACATCTCATTTTTTTAATGAAATCATCAACCCCTGAAGAAAATTATTAAAATAATATTACCCAATTATTGAAATATTGAAGCTGATTGATTGAAATACTGTAAAAATTGTATTTCAATCAATCAGCTTCAATATTTTTCGATAGAGAAAAACGCTGCTCGGTCAAAGGCTTTACCTTCATTATATTACTCACAACATATGTGCTTTAGCAGGGAAAAATTTACAGACAGAGGAGTAAAAAGCAACAGGTTTACTTCAAAACTGCAGCACAGTAGTCAACACTCACCTCACTCAACACTGAAGAAGAACTCTGCTCACAGTTTGTCTCGTATTAAGAACAAATTAATAATCGTTAACAGACCATTATCACAAATGCAGGCAGTCAATGAGAGCGCACAAATGGAACGGCTCAAAAACCCAAAGGGCCTTTTAGCTGCCCAACAAAGGTGCCTGGTGTAAAAAAAAAAAAAAAAAAAAACACTAAGCACTTCCTACTGAAGAAAATCCATCCATCATCCATTTTCTTCCGCTTTATCTGGAGTCGGGTCGCGGGGGCAGCAGCTCAAGCAAAGCCACCCAGACCTCCCGATCCACACACACCTCCCCCAGCTCCTCCGGGGGAACCCCAAGGCGTTCCCAAGCCAGCCGAGAGACGTAGTCCCTCCAGCGTGTCCCGGGTCTTCCCCGGGGCCTCCTCCCGATGGGACATGCCCAGAACACCTCTCTAGCGACGCATCCAGGGGGCATCCGGAAAAGATGCCCGAGCCACCTCAACTGGCTCCTTTCGATGTGGAGGAGCAGCGGCTCGACTCCAAGCACCACCCGAGTGACCGAGCCCCTCACCCTATGTCTAAGGGAGCACCCAGCCACCCCGCGGAGGAAACTCATCTCGGCCGCTTGTACTCGCGATCTCGTTCTTTCGGTCATGAGCCAAATCTCATGACCATAGGTGAGGATCGGAACGTAGATCGATCGGTAAATCGAGAGCTTTGCCCCCCTACTCAGCTCTCTCTTCACCACGACGGTCCGATACAGCAACCGCATCACTGCAGATGCTGCACCGATCCGTCTATTGATCTCACGCTCCATCCGTGCCTCACTCGTGAACAAGTCCCCGAGATACTTAAAGTCCTCCACTTGAGGCAAGGACACTCCACCGACCTGAAGAGGGCAAAGCACCTTTTTCCGGTCGAGAACCATGGCCTCGGATTTGGAGGTGCTGATTTTCATCCCGGACGCTTCACACTCGGCTGCAAACTGCCCCAGTGCACACTGAAGGTGCTGATTTGATGAAGCCAACAGAACCACATCGTCTGCAAACAGCAGAGACGAGATTCTGTGGTTCCCAAACCAGACCCCCTCTACACCCTGGCTGCGCCTAGAAATTCTGTCCATAAAGATAATGAACAGAACCGGTGACAAAAGGCAGCCTTGGCGGAGGCCAACGTGCACTGGAAACAGGTTTGACTTACTACCGGCAACGTGAACCATGCTCCTGCTGCGGTCGTACAGGGACCGGATAGCCCTTAGCAAAGGACCCCAGACCCCGTACTCCCGGAGCACCCCCGACAGGGTGCCCCGAGGGACACGGTCAAACGCCTTCTCCAGATCCACAGAGCACATGTGGACTGGTTGGGCGAACTCCTATGAACCCTCGAGCACCCAATGGAGCATGTAGAGCTGGTCCAGTGTGCCGCGACCAGGACGAAAACCACACTGTTCCTCCTGAATCCAAGGTTCGACTATCGGTCGAATTCTCCTCTCCAGTACTCTGGAACAGACCTTACCGGGAAGGCTGAGGAGTGTGATACCCCTGTAGTTGGAACACACCCTCCTGTCCCCTTTCTTAAACAGAAGGACCACCACCCCGGTCTGCCAATCCAGAGGCACCGTCCCCAACCGCCACTCGATGTTGCAGAGGCGTGTCGACCAAGACAGTCCCACAACATGCAGAGATTTAAGGTACTTAGGGCGGATTTCATCCAACCCAGGAGCCTTGCCACCGAGGAGCTTTCTAACCACCTCGGTGACTTCGGCCTGGGTAATGGATGAGTCTGCCTCTGAGTCCCCAGTCTCTGCTTCCTCTTCGGAAGACGTGACGATGGGATTGAGGAGATCCTCGAAGTATTCCTTCCACCGCCCGACAACATCCCAGTCAGGGTCAACAGCTCCCCACCCGCACCGTAGTCAGTGCTGGTGGAGAGCTGCTTCTGCCTCCTGAGGCGTCGGACGGTTTGCCAGAAATTCTTCGAGGCCGACCGATAGTCCTCCTCCATGGCCTCCTACTGAAGAACACTGATCTCAAAAATCAATCGATCAATCAATCAATCAATTTTTTTTATATAGCGCCAAATCACAACAAACAGTTGCCCCAAGGCGCTCTATATTGCAAGGCAAGGCCATACAATAATTATGTAAAACCCCAACGGTCAAAACGACCCCCTGTGAGCAAGCACTTGGCTACAGTGGGAAGGAAAAACTCCCTTTTAACAGGAAGAAACCTCCAGCAGAACCAGGCTCAGGGAGGGGCAGTCTTCTGCTGGGACTGGTTGGGGCTGAGGGAGAGAACCAGGAAAAAGACATGCTGTGGAGGGGAACAGAGATCAATCACTAATGATTAAATGCAGAGTGGTGCATACAGAGCAAAAAGAGAAAGAAACAGTGCATCATGGGAACCCCCCAGCAGTCTACGTCTATAGCAGCATAACTAAGGGATGGTTCAGGGTCACCTGATCCAGCCCTAACTATAAGCTTTAGCAAAAAGGAAAGTTTTAAGCCTAATCTTAAAAGTAGAGAGGGTGTCTGTCTCCCTGATCTGAATTGGGAGCTGGTTCCACAGGAGAGGAGCCTGAAAGCTGAAGGCTCTGCCTCCCATTCTACTCCTAAAAATGACCCAGGCAACTGGCAAAAAAAGCGGAAATCTGTCAAAATGTGGTGATTTTTCATCCCTGAATTTGTTTGTGTAGGCTCTCAGTTGTCCAGGTGGTTTCCATAGTAGAGAAGCTTGAATCTTCGACTGGACGGGGTTGCTTGACGTGAGGACGTTTTGCTTCAAATCGCAGAAGCTTCCTCAGCTAAAATTCTTGCTCTCGTAGTCTGATTTCCGTCTAGACTCTTGGAGAGAAGAATAAAACAGAAGCCATCAAAAGCTGGAGTTTTTAACCTAACCAGACCCCTCCTACCGAGAGGCTGACTGCTACAGGCTAGTGACTAACAATAGCTTTAATTAGCACCTATTGTGCTCTAGTTAGCACCCTCCTAATCAGAATCAGAAGAAGTTTATTGCCATTGCCAATGAACAGGATTCACAGACTAGGAATTTGCTTCGATATAATGGTGCAACATTAAACAGAGAGCAATATAAAATGCTAAGATAAAATATACAATATGTGCCAAAATAAGACAAAATATAAGATAAAAAAAATGACATATGAAAGGCTGTGTGCAACAGAAAAACAGAAAGAAAGAGGAACAGAAAAAAAACAGTGCAGTGGGAGGAGTGCAATTAAAACCAAAGTACATTGTCTAAAGTGACCCGTGATAAAATGATAAAGTGACAGAGTTAAGCTTAAGGTGACTCAGTTATGAGGAGTTCATGAGTCTAACGGCAGAGGGGAAGAAACTGTTCTTATGGCGGGAGGTTCTGGCCCGGATGGACCGTAGCCTCCTGCCCGAGGGGAGTGGTTTGAATAGACTGTATGCAGGGTGAGAACCCTAACGACAGGGCAGCTGCCCCTACTAATGATGGGACGGAGGTCTCTCCTGAAGGCTCCCTTGAACACTCTCCGGATGATGTGAATGACTCATTACCATGAACAAAAGACTGAAACTGCTTCATGGTAATGAGTCATTCACATCATCAGGAGAGTCGTCAAGGGAACCTTCAGGAGAGACTTCCATCCCATCATTAGGAGGGGCAGCTGCCCTGTCATTAAGAGGGTACCAGGCAGTCACGCCATATCTGACTAGGCTCTTTAATACTGCCTGGTAAAACATTATTTTTTGATTGACACCATACAAACGAAGTCTACGAAGAAAATAAAGTCTCTGATGGAGTCGAGAACACAAACTGTCCACATGTACAGTCCAGCTGAGAGTATTGTCTATGTGCAGCCCCAAGTACTCGTATGAGCTGACCTGGTCAATAGGAGTACCATGTATGACCACAGGAGTATGGTCCCCAACAGTCCTTGGATCCAGAATCATTTCCTTGGTTTTATTAACATTTAAAACCAAGTGGTTGTCATCACACCACTGCACAAAGTGTTTTACTTCTGAGAAATACTTTGTTGGACTTGAGTCTTTGTGCAGTAGGCTCAAAATGGCTGTGTCATCAGAAAGTTTAAAAACAAAGTTATTATAGTAATTATTTGTACAGTTATTAGTATAAAGAGTGAAGAGAACAGGAGAACTGACACAGCCTTGTGGTACACCTGTGCTTGATGATTTGAGTACCAAAAGAGCTCGGTTAACTCTGACTTGTTGTAATCTATTAGTTAAAAAAGAATGATACCATCTAATTAAAAATGGGTTAACATTCATTTCCTTTAACTTAGACAGCAACAGGTATGGTTGTAATGTATTAAAGGCTGAACTGAAATCAACCAATAAAATCCGTGCATATGCAGTAGGATCTCCTCTCTCTTTCCTCTTTCATCTCCTGAAAGAAAAAAAAAAATCTAAAAAAAGTGCATATTTAAATGATCCTAGACTCAACCTTTCATTTGAACTGTCAATGATAATGTTTAAATACCAGAGTATGATGTGGAAGTAGGAACTGGGATGATTTTCCTTTTAATTGTAAACCAAATTATGCATTAACTCAGAACAATTAACTACATGAAATTCATGAAGACTGAAAGGACTGTTACAGCATGTCAAAAACCACAGCTAAAGCTTGAAGAATATTTTGAAAATCAGGGTAAAATATCAATAACATACCTTAGAGTAAAACAAAAAATCACATATTGTTGTGTAAATTCCTGTAAATCCACAGTGTCTTTTTCCCATGAAAAAGTCTACATTAATAATTCAAACCTTTATTTAACCAGGAAAAGCTCATTGAGATTAAAAATCTCTTTTTCAAGAGAGTCCTGGCCAAGACAGGCAGCAAAAGAGACAAAGTTAAAACAAACAAAAGACAAACGGGATAAAACAAACATTGATACTCATGAAACATGTTAAAAATAAGCATCATGTGATCATCTGTCCAAGCATCTACAGACTGATGTTTCAGCCTCCAAGTCATGTAGTAGTGCTTTAAAAGTGCTTAAAGAGACCAGCTCCTGAAGTTTCAGGTCATTTTGTAAGTTGTTCCAGGTGAAGGGCGCGGCGAATTTAAAAGCCTTCTTTCCCCGTTCTGTTCTGACCTTAGGAACAGACAGCAACAGCAGATCCTGGGAGCGCAGACGATAACTACCTGTGGCTTTTGTGCTGATAAAAACCTGGAGATACGAGGGAAGCAAGCCTAAAACACATTTGTAAATTAAAAGATGTCAGTGGCTTTTTCTTCGAGAAGACAGATCTGACCAACCAACACGAGAATACAACAAACAATGATGAGTAAGAGATTTTAAGTTGGTGACAAACCTTAAGGCACTATGATAAACGGAGTCTAAAACATGCAGACTTTGAACAGAAGCATTCATGTAGATTACGTCACCATAATCCAACACAGACATAAAAGTAGATGCGACCAATCTCTTTTTGGCCTCAAACGACAGACAAGACTTGATTCTAAAGTAAAAACCTAATTTCACTTTCAGTCTCTTTGCCAGCTGCTGGATGTGAGGTGTAAAAGAGAGACTGTCATCAACTAAAATCCCAAGATATCTGTACTGAGACACTTGTTCAATTTGTACTCCGTGAGAAGAGGTGATTACTGGCAAATTCTGTGATTTAGATTTGGAGTTTGAAAACAACATGCATTTGGTTTTGGCTGCATTTAAAACAAGTTTTAAGCCATTAAAATGTGACTGGACAATATTAAAAGCAGTCTGCAGCTGGGATAGAGCCAATTCTAATGTGGACGCTGAGACGCTGAAATAATAAAAATTCATTTACATTCTTCTGTAAATTCATTCAAAGCCACAATGTCTTTTTTTCAAATGAAAGAAAGTCTAGATTAATAATAAAAAAGTCACATAATCTTATCTAAAATCCAGTTTGAACAGCACAATGTTTAATTTTCCAGGGAGAGAAAAATTCTTACAGTGTTTCCTGAGGGCATAGTTCACTTCTCCCGTTATCTTTCAGGTGTGTTCATGAAGCCACCGACAACTGTCCTTGTCAAGCTTTTTCAAATCATCTTTCTCGCCATGTTCTCTCTGTCCGACGTCGGTCCGTGACACAGACATGCTGCACAAATCTTCTTTTAAAAACTTGAGAGCTCTAAAAGCTGGCGATGTCCACATGCTATGTTTAGCTTAAGCGTCTTTCAGGAGCCACACAGCGTCACCGCAGCAACCAAACAGTCCCGCTTTACGACAACTGTCGCAACAGCTACGCTTTGAGTGGCATTTTTCCTCCGTGAAACTCCGCAGATCCGAGGACAGATTTGTATCTGTAACACACAGATCAGTGTCCGCGGACTTATAAAACTTGAATGATGTTGTAAAAAAAAGGAAGCGCTTTGCGATAAGCATTTTAAAAACTCAGTAACGATCACAATTACAGAGTACAACACTAACACCACCTGCCATGATGAAATCCACGGAATTCCTCAGATCCGCTGAGTTTTCACAGCCCTGGTTGTAGAAGAAGAGGGTGGAAAAGAAAGGATGAAGTCAGTATTGCTAGACTGAGAATTGGTCATAATTTCTTGAACAGTACTCTCTTCCTGCATCAGGATGGACCCAGGGGTGAGTCAGACGACTCAGGAAACAGAGGCAGTTCTTAGATCAGACTGTTTTCAGTGAGGGTAAAGAGCTGCTAACCTCGAGAGGACATATCAAGAAAACGTCACCAAATCAGACTGGGAAGTGACCACGTTCATCATTAAACATGAAAACCTACAAAACTGTGCCACACCATTGGTGAAGAACATTTGCCCTGAGAAGAAGCAACAAATTGGTGATGTTTGTTTGGCTCATAACACTGTGGCACAGAGGAATGAAGACACATCATCTGATATTAGAAAGACAACTGGGGGACGGAGGTGATTTTAAAGCACAGATTCTTCTGACACTAGGAGTGGGGCGATTTGTCGACATAATAGATTACGTAAATATGTCGACGCGTAAAGCATTCGACAATGCGTTGCGGTCGCATGGTAGCAGCAGTAGTAATGTGGCTGCTGGTGGTAAAAACACAGAGAAGCTGCAGCGTTAAAAAAAAAAAAAAAAAAAAAAAAAAAAAAAAAAAAAAAAAAAAAAAAAAAAAAACTCAGCCACGCTTATCTAAAGTGTGGGAATATTTCAACCAAAGACCTAACCATGTTGTGATATGTCAGCTATGCAAGTTAGAAATGGCTTATCACACCAGTACGACTGCACTGAATGAACACTTGAAGCGGAAACATCCCGGTGCGCTGTGCCAAGACGACCAAGTCCCGTTTACTTTATCCCCAACAAAGCATGTTATTATGATTATCAGCACACGAAACATGTTTCTGTTAGCGGTAACGTTTGTCTGAATGTTTATTAATTGCGCTGATATTAAAAGTACTTTCTTCACAGCTGCTGTTTGGTAATGTAATATAACGCTGTTATTAGGTTGTTTTCTATTTTTTGTTTACTTTAACTGCTGTGTATGATCAAATAGCTTAAAGTGACATTACAGACTGTTGTTACAGTCTGTAAATCGTTTCAATTATTTTCCATAGCCTCACACTGATTAAAAAATGCATCTGCCAGTCGATATTTTAACTGCACATTACTGTAGTGACAAAATAATCCCATGTTGTAACCATTTAAGATAACTTGTTATGACATACAGTCAGCAAATTAATCTGTGTCACAACAATCCTTTTGAATTGTAGGTCCAGTATTTTTCTGAACTGGTGTCTTATTAATATCATTAACAGCAGTGATGTGGAATTTAGACTAGACTTTTAAAATGTGGCACTATTATCTTTATTCTAATGTGCTTTGTGTGTCTTTTTCCTGGCTGAGGCAAAGCAGTGTGGAGGACTTTTATCACAAAAAGAACCTGAATCCATGCACATCCCAGATGGCTGCTCAGCTTACTGACATATGACTTACAAATGATTAGCAAGGACATGAGACCTCTTGCTATTGTTGAAGGCCAAGACTTTTGTGAGATGATCAGCACATTTCACGCAGGATATTCACTTCCCTTTATGTTGCTAAACTAGATTACCAGTGAACACTGGGCTATATTTTGTTGCATATTTACTCTTGTTACTTTTGTAATAAAGGTTTTGTTTTTCCAAGAGGTATTTGAATAAAATATTGAAATATTAAGAAGGAATGCTTTTGCTTTTTATTTTGGGTAAATTCCTTGTCATTAATTGAGTAATTAAAATAATAGTTAGGCTAATCGATAAATTAGTCTAAATTGCTGCAATTAACTAATCGAAAAGATAATCATTAGGTGCAGCCGTATCTGACACCGATCAGTTACTGATTTTTTTTTTTTTACGCACTGACGATGACATGAACATAGTAGAAGAGCTGCTTTACAACCCCAATTCCAATGAAGTGGGAGGTTGTGTAAAATGTAAGTATAAACAGAATACAATGATTTGCAAATCCTATTCAACCTCTATTCAATTGAATACACCAGAAAGACAAGATATTTAATGTTCAAACTGATAAACTTTATTGTTTTTGTACAAATATTTGCTCATTTTGAAATGTATACCTGCAACACACTTCAAAAAAGCTGGGACAGTGGTATGTTTACCACTCTGCAGTGTTCCTGAGCCCACGCAGTAAGATCCTTTACACAATGATGTTGGTTTTTAATGCAGTGCCGCCTGAGGGATCGAAGGTCACGGGCATTCAATGTTGGTTTTCGGCCTTGCTGCTTATGTGTAGAAAGTTCTCCAGATTCTCTGAATCTTCTGATTATATTATGGACTGTAGATGATGGAATCCCTAAATTCCTTGCAATTGAACATTGAGAAACATTGTTCTTAAACTGAAGCGTCCAGCCCCTCTCCAGGAGTTGGGTACCAGAGCCCAAGCTGTGCGTGGAGGTGAGCCCGACTATCTCTAGTCGGTATCTCTCAACCTCCCGCACAAGCTCAGGGTCCTTGCCCCCTAGCGAGGTGACATTCCACGTCCCAACAGCCAGGGGCTGTGAGCATGGCTGCCGGGCCACCCGCCCTCGACCGCCACCCAATCCTCTCTGCACCCGACCCCCATGGCCCCCTCTGCAGGTGGTGAACCCACAGGAGGGCGGGCCCACGTTGCTCTTTTGGACTGAGCCCGGCCGGGCCCCATGGGCTAAGGCCCGACCACCAGCCCCATCACCATGCCTGGCTCCAGGGTGGGGCCCCGGCTCCGCCATACCGGGCGACGTCTCGGTCCTTGATTTTTTTACTGGTCATGGAGGTTCTGAACTGCCGTTAGTCTGACCCGTCACCTAGGACCTGTTCACCTTGGAAGACCCTACAGGGAGCACAAAGCCCCCGACAACATAGCTCCTAGGATCATCCGGGTACGCTAGCTCCCCCACCACGATAAGGTGGCAGCTAGAGACATTGGCCTCCACCAGGGCTGCCCTTTGTCACCGGTTCTGTTCATTATTTTTATGGACAGAATCTCGTCTCTGCTGTTTGCGGATGATGTGGTTCTGTTGGCTTCGTCAAATCAGGACCTTCACCGTGCACTGGGGCGGTTTGCAGCCGAGTGTGAAGCGTCCGGGATGAAGATCAGCACCTCCAAATCCGAGGCCATGGTTCTCGACCGGAAAAAGGTGCTTTGCCCTCTTCAGGTCGGTGGAGTGTCCTTGCCTCAAGTGGAGGAGTTTAAGTATCTCGGGGTCTTGTTCACGAGTGATGGACGGATGGAGCGTGAGATCGATAGACGGATCGGTGCAGCATCTGCAGTGATGTGGTCGCTGTATCGGACCGTCGTGGTGAAGAGAGAGCTGAGTAGGGGGGCAAAGCTCTCGATTTACCGATCGATCTATGTTCTGATCCTCACCTATGGTCATGAGATTTGGCTCATGACCGAAAGAACGAGATCGTGAGTACAAGCGGCCGAGATGAGTTTCCTCCGCAAGGTGGCGGGGCGCTAACTTAGAGATAGGGTGAGGAGCTCGGTCACTCGGGAGGAGCTCGGAGTCGAACCGCTGCTCCTCCGCATCGAAAGGAGTCAGTTGAGGTGGCTTGGGCATCTTTTCCGGATGCCCCCTGGATGCCTCGCTGGAGAGGTGTTCCGGGCACGTCCCATTGGGAGGAGGCCCCAGGGAAGACCCAGGACACGCTGGAGGGACTACATCTCTCGGCAGGCTTGGGAACGCCTTGGGGTTCCCCCGGAAGAGCTGGGGGAGGTGTGTGTGGATCGGGAGGTCTGGGCGGCTTTGCTTGAGCTGCTGCCCCTGCGACCCGACTCCGGATAAAGCAGAAGAAAATGGATGGATGGATGTTCTTAAACTGTTGGACTATTTTTTTTTCATGCAGTTGTTCATAAAGTGGTGATCCTCGTCGCATCTTTGCTTGTGAATGGCTGAGCCTTTTGGGGATGCTCCTCTTATACCCAATCATGACACTCACCTGTTTCCAAACAGGTGTTCTTTGAGCATTCGTCAACTTTCCCAGTCTTTTGTTGCCCCGTCCCAACTTTTTTGAAATGTGTTGCAGGCATCCATTTCAAAATGAGCAAATATTTGCACAAAAACAAAGTTTAGCAGTTTGAACATTAAATATCTTGTCTTTGGGGTGTATTCAATTGAATACAGGTTGAAGAGGATTTGAAAATCATTGCATTCTGTTTTTTAATTTACATTTTACACAACGTCCCAACTTCATTGGAATTGGGGTTCTATATCAAAAGCCTTTAAGGCCAAACAAGAGGAACAGATTAAGGTACAGATTAACAGATAAAGAAAATGGTGAAGTTTTTTAGATCCACATATTTCTGTGAGTTCTGTTACAAATGTCAACAAGAACCCACTTGAGTTTCAATGACTCGAGTCAGCTTTTGTTACAGGCTAAGTGGACTGATTTTACAAAACCAAAGATAGTTCTCTTAACAAAGACGGTTTCAGGGAACAGACTTCTGTCACAGTCTCTCTCTCTCCCTCTCTCTTTTGCAAACCCACATTTCTGCACACTTCCACATTTACACTATTCAGGCCGCCGTGTCACACCTGGTAGCAAAGCCGGCTATTAATGCTGCCAAGTTACCAAGGAAACGTTCCCTAGTTTGGGTTGTTGATGGGAGCTGAAGAAAATAATGGATTTATTCATTGAAGTCATGTTGATTTGAATTAAAACAGTGAGGAATAAATTCTGGGAGCAAAGATAATTATTATTCTTCTGCTCATAACCAGAGCTGCTCTTACCAGTGCACAACAACAAGATGCTGATTAGACAGCATGATTATTGCACAGCTGTACAGGTATTGTGGCTGGCTATAATAAAAGGCCACTCTGAAATGCGTAGTTCAAAATCCTCCTCCTCCTGTTCTGTAAGTATTGACAGAATTACTGGAGGAATACCCGATGAGGAAAATATCTGAGCGTTAAAACAACAAGTTAAAAAGTATCAGTAACACAAACAAAGCTGAGTGAACAAACCTGTTCTGTAGAAGAGATTTGGAGGATTAAAAACAGCATCCAGCCCTTTACCTCTTTTATTCTCTTCTTTTAAATGACACATTTCTTCTTCCGGGTCTGTGATCATTCCTTCATCAGCAGGTGTTAGCTGCAGTTTCAACATGTCCCTCAGCTGCTGGACTCCAGACATGTTTGTAGAAAGACTTTAAACCACACAAAAGAAAGAGACAGTCAACGACCAAATGGAGGAAAGACTAAAAACAGGTTCCTTCCTCAGCTAAAATTCTTGCTCTGGTGGTCTGACTTCTGTTTTGACTCTTGTCGAGAAGAATGATCCGAAGTCACAAAAGCTGGAGTTTTAAACCTAACCAGACCCCTCCTACCGAGAGGCAGACCGCTAAGGCTAGTGACTAAACAATAGCTCTAATTAGAATCTATTGTGATCTAGTTAGCACCCTCCTAATGATCTAGTTAGCACCCTGCTAATGACAGGGCAGCTGTGGCTCCCTTGACGACTCTGCTGATGACATGAATGACTCATTACCATGAACAAAAGACAAACTGCTTTGACCTGAGTACCCCATTGTAAACAGGGGATAAAGCATGTCTCAGACCCCCTCCCCGGTTAAGGCTGGGTTTCAACTGTTTCACATAGAATGCCTCCTTGACACCTCTCTCAAACCATTTCTTCTCTCTGGATAATATTTTAACTTCCTTGTCCTCAAACGTGTGGTTAGTGTCTTTAAGGTGAAGATGAACTGCAGACTGAGGTCCACTGGCGCCCTCTCTGCGGTGCTGGTATAGCCTTTTGTGTAAAGGTTGCTTCGTCTCACCTATGTAGTGTTCGTTACAGTTTTCCTGACATCTGATAGAATACACTACATTGCTCTGTTTGTAACTAGGGATCATGTCCTTAGGGTGAACTAATTTCTGTCTCAACGTGTTAACCGGTTTAAAGTAAACTGGGATTTTGTGCTGTCTGAAGATCCTCTGTAGTTTTTCCCCTACTCCTGCTAAATAAGGGAGAGACACTCTTCTTCTTGTCTCCGTCTCCTGTCTATCTGGTCTCTTTGTTCTCTGGGACTTCTGCACTTTGTCCAGGGACCATCGTGGGTACCCACATACTGTGAGGGCTTTCCGGACAAGTTGTTGTTCTTTAGCCCTTCCCTCTGCAGTTGTGGGCACCTGTAGGGCTCTGTGTTGAAGCGTCCTGATCACCCCGAGCTTGTGTTCAAGGGGGTGGTTTGAGCCAAAGAGCAGATATTGGTCAGTGTGAGTTGGTTTTCTGTAAAACCCTGTCTGGAGCTGCCTGTTTTCTCCAATCTAACATCATAGTCCAAGAAGGCTAAATGGTTGTTTCTGGCATCCTCACGTGTGAACTTGATATTGGAGTCCACCGAGTTGATGTGCTCTGTAAAGCCCTCAACCTCCTGTTGCTTGATTTTAACCCATGTGGCATCAATATATCTGAACCAGTGACTGGGAGCGATGAAAGACGTCAAGGCTGTCTTCTCCACTCGCTCCATGTACAGATTGGCCACAATGGGGGATACCGGAGACCCCATCGCACAACCATGAATCTGCCTGTAGTAATTCCACCTAAACAGGAAATACGTGGTGTTGAGACAGATCTCCAAGAGTTGGCAGATGTGGTCTGGTGTGAGTTTAATCCTTTTAAGTAGAGACACATCCTCCAGCAGTCTCTGCCTCACCGCTGAGATGGCCTCAGCGGTGGGGATGCAGGTGAACAACGAAGTCACATCAAATGACACGATTGTTTCATCTGCCTCCAGCTGCAGGTCCTTGATCTTGTTCACAAAATCTTGTGTGTTCTCCACATGGTGGTCTGAGTTACCCACTAGAGGAGCCAAAATCCACTTGAGGTGCTTGGCCAAATTGTACATGATGGAATCTGTGCTACATACAATAGGCCTGAGTGGCACGTCCTGTCTGTGGATTTTGGGCAGTCCATAGATGCACGGAGTGGCGTCCCCAGGGTACAGTCTGTAGTATGTCTGCCTGTCGATGAGTTTCTCTTTCTCCAGGTTTTGGAGGTAGCTAATGATTTTCTTCTTATAGCCGCTCATGGGGTCTCTCTTCAGACGTTCGTATGTATTGGAGTCACTGAGCAAGTTGTTGATCTTGGCCTCGTAGTCCGATGTGTTCAGGACCACCATGCATCTGCCTTTATCCGCTGGCAGGATAAGGATGCTTTGGTCCTTTTGCAGTGCTGACAAAGTGCTGACGAAGACAGCCTTGACGTCTTTCACGGGCATCTCTCCCAGTCACTGGTTCCGATATGTTGATGACACATGGGTTAAAATCAAGCAACAGGAGGTTGAGGACTTTACAGAGCACATCAACTCGGTGGACTCCAATATCAAGTTCACACGTGAGGATGCCAGAAACAACCATTTAGCCTTCTTGGACTGTGATGTTACGATTGGAGAGAACAGGCAGCTCCAGACAGGGGTTTACAGAAAACCAACTCACACTGACCAATATCTGCTCTTCGGCTCAAACCACCCCCTTGAATACAAGCTCAGGGTGATCAGGACGCTTCAACACAGAGCCCTACAGGTGCCCACAACTGCATAGGGAAGGGCTAAAGAACAACAACTTGTCCGGAAAGCCCTCACAGTATGTGGGTACCCACGATGGTCCCTGGATAAAGTGCAGAAGTCCCAGAAAACAAAGAGACCAGATAGACAGGAGACGGAGACAAGAAGAAGAGGTGTGTCTCTCCCTTATTTAGCAGGAGTAGGGGAAAAACTACAGAGGATCTTCAGACAGCACAAAATCCCAGTTTACTTTAAACCGGTTAACACCTTGAGACAGAAATTAGTTCACCCTAAGGACAGGATCCCTAGTTACAAACAGAGCAATGTAGTGTATTCTATCAGATGTCAGGAAAACTGTAATGAACACTACATAGGTAAGACTAAGGAACCTTTACACAAAAGGCTATACCAGCACCGCAGAGAGGGCGCCAGTGGACTTCAGTCTGCAGTTCATCTCCACCTTAAAGACACTAACCACTCGTTGGAGGACAAGGAAGTTTAAATATTAGCCAGAGAGAAGAAATGGTTTGAGAGAGGGGTCAAGGAGGCATTCTTTGTGAAATGTTTGAAACCCAGCCTTAAGCGGGGAGGGGGTCTGAGACACGCTTTATCCCCTGTTTACAATGGGGTACTCAGGTCAAAGGAGTTTCAGTCTTTTGTTCATGGTAATGAGTCATTCATGTCATCAGCAGAGTCGTCAAGGGAGCCACAGCTGCCCTGTCATTAGGAGGGTGCTAACTAGAGCACAAAAGGTTCTAATTAGAGCTATTGTTTAGTCACTAGCCTTAGCAGTCTGCTTCTCGGTAGGAGGGGTCTGGTTAGGTTTAAAACTCCAGCTTTTGTGACTTCGGATCATTCTTCTCGACAAGAGTCAAAACAGAAGTCAAATCAAATCAAATCAATTTTATTTATATAGCGCCAAATCACAACAAACAGTTGCCCCAAGGCGCTTTATATTGTAAGGCAAGGCCATACAATAATTACGTAAAAACCCCAACGGTCAAAACGACCCCCTGTGAGCAAGCACTTGGCGACAGTGGGAAGGAAAAACTCCCTTTTAACAGGAAGAAACCTCCAGCAGAACCAGGCTCAGGGAGGGGCAGTCTTCTGCTGTGACTGGTTGGGGCTGAGGGGAGAGAACCAGGAAAAAGACATGCTGTGGAGGGGAGCAGAGATCAATCACTAATGATTAAATGCAGAGTGGTGCATACAGAGCAAAAAGAGAAACACTCAGTGCATCATGGGAACCCCCCAGCAGTCTAAGTCTATAGCAGCATAACTAAGGGATGGTTCAGGGTCACCTGATCCAGCCCTAACTATAAGCTTTAGCAAAAGGGAAAGTGTTAAGCCTAATCTTAAAAGTAGAGAGGGTGTCTGTCTCCCTGATCTGAATTGGGAGCTGGTTCCACAGGAGAGGAGCCTGAAAGCTGAAGGCTCTGCCTCCCATTCTACTCTTACAAACACTAGGAACTACAAGTAAGCCTGCAGTCTGAGAGCGAAGCGCTCAATTGGGGTGATATGGTACTATGAGGTCCCTAAGATAAGATGGGACCTGATTATTTAAAACCTTATAAGTAAGAAGAAGAATTTTAAATTCTATTCTAGAATTAACAGGAAGCCAATGAAGAGAGGCCAATATGGGTGAGATATGCTCTCTCCTTCTAGTCCCTGTCAGTACTCTAGCTGCAGCATTTTGAATTAACTGAAGGCTTTTCAGGGAACTTTTAGGACAACCTGATAATAATGAATTACAATAGTCCAGCCTAGAGGAAATAAATGCATGAATTAGTTTTTCAGCATCACTCTGAGACAAGACCTTTCTAATTTTAGAGATATTGCGCAAATGCAAAAAAGCAGTCCTACATATTTGTTTAATATGTGCACTGAATGACATATCCTGATCAAAAATGACTCCAAGATTTCTCACAGTATTACTAGAGGTCAGGGTAATGCCATCCAGAGTAAGGATCTGATTAGACACCATGTTTCTAAGACTTGTGGGGCCAAGTACAATAACTTCAGTTTTAAGTCAGACCACCAGAGCAAGAATTTTAGCTGAGGAAGCTTCTGCGATTTGAAGCGAAACGTCCTCACGTCAAGCAGCCCAGTCCAGTCGAAGATTCAAGCTTCTTTACTTTAATTTGTATATGGACAATCTTTCTGAAAGACTAAGCCAGTGTAAGACAGGCTGCATGGTGGGCGAGAGGCTTCTGAACCACCTACTCTATGCAGATGACCTGGTAATTATGTCACCTTACTCTGCAGGTCTGCAGCAGTTATTAGGGGTCTGCTCTGTTTATGGAGTGCAATATGACATCAAGTTTAACTCCAAAAGAGTGTGGCGATGGTGATAAGGGCCAAAGAGCACGTGAAGACTGTGTTCCCTGCGTTTCATCTTGCAGGAGGGGAGCTTGAGGTTGTTGGGAGGGTCAAATACCTCGGTCACATCATCAGGAGTGACCTCAGAGATGATGATGACATACAAAGGCAGTATTGCACACTGTACGCACAGGCTAACACTTTAGCACAAAAATGTCATTGGTGCACAAACATTGTTAAGATTGCCCTCTTTAAGGCATACTGCACACCGCTCTACACTGCCCACTTGTGGTGCAGGTATAGTAGGAGTAAATTTAAAAGACTGCAGGTTGCTTATAATGATGCTCTTTGCATCCTACTGAAGGAGCCTCGATGGACAAGTGCCAGCTTGTTGTTTGTGCAAAATAATGTTGTTACCCTGAATGCTGTAATTACAAATTTTGCATATTCATTCATGAAGCGCCTTGAGGTCTCAAAGAATGAAACTATAAAGGTTTTGACAATGCCTGGATATAGCAGTGTCCGGTTTACCTCTGAGCTCTGGAGGAACTGCTTGTATGGACTATAGACTCATATCATTGTGTTGTCTGTATTGTCTGTGTGTTGTATGTATTTTTATATGGACCCCTTGGTGTCTGAAATAAAGGTTGATTGATTGATTGATTAACAGGAAGGCAGTCCGTGGAGCAAAGGTACCGGGCAGGGACAAGACAGAGGACGTGGTCAAAAACAAGCAGGGTCAGTACACGAGTGAACAGAGTTATCAGGGCTGAGACAAAAAGCAAGATCCGGTACACAGAGCATAGTCAAAAACACGGCTTGGCATAAACAGGACGAGACAAAGTGCTGGTAAGTGAGAGAACTCAACAAACGAGCAGGGAGGAAATGAACTGAAGCAGTTTAAATAAGAACAGTTGGTAATAAGATAATGAGGTGCACGTCATGGAGGACGGGCCTGGAAGGGGGCGTGGTCAGGTGTAAACTAAGCAGCAAAAGACATGCAGAAAGGCGGTGACAAATGGGCAAGGAAATGAGACAAATGGGGCGTGGCCAACAGTGATGAGAAAGTGCCGTGATCAGAAGAAGACAGTGATAACAATGAAGCTGGGTGTGAATACGTGAGAACTGAGAAGAGTGCAGACACGGAGCAGATGAGGACAGGATGAGACAGACAGGTGCAAGCGAGCAGTGAAGAGATTACCGACAAGACAACTAAAGATCATACAAAGAAAAACATGAACACGAATCTAAACTTGAACAGGTAATAGGAAATTACAAGAGAAACAGAAACTAAGTGATAACAAAACCTGGCATCACAGTACTACATATTACAGAAATGAGAGCAGCAAAAAATAGGCAAACAATAACTAAATGATAAACCATGAAAACACAGACTGATAGAACAAAACTAGAACGGAACTGGAACATGGCTGAAGTATAAAAGTAACAAAGAAGAACGTGCCAAAGCAAAAATAGAACATAGAATAAACACATGATGAAAAAGGCAATTAATAAAACAAGGCTGGGGCAAAAGGAGCAGAACCAAATAAAGAGGGGAAATAAGGACTGAAGCCTGGAACTGGGCAGGGCATGACACTAATTTAGTTCTTGTTCCTCCTGAAGTTGACCCTACTGTTCTCTCAGATATGCAAACAACTGCACCCCACACTGAAAAAACATTGTGGCTTTTTAAAGGAGCAATTCAACACAATAATATTTGTGTCCTGGGGGAGCACCCTATTCTTCCTAAATTGTTATATCGTTGGGCTGCAATTTTGACACACGGTCCTTCCCATGCGTCAACTCGAGGATGAATGCTATTGTGCATGAAGTTTTACTATGAATGGATTTGTAAATTACTTTAAAATGTTTGTCTTTCTTGTCTTTCATAATGTGCAGGGAAATTTGAGGCCACGGATGGGACGTTTTCCCTCACCTGAATATCCTTTCCAACACCCTGCATGGATTTTACTGAACTGAATAAGCGTGAGGGAAAGAAATTTTGCCTGGTTATAACCAGTGATGCCGGTAACGCGTTACTTAGTAACGCGTTACTCTAATCTGACCACTTTTTTTAGTAACGAGTAATCTAACGCGTTAATCTTTCCAAATCAGTAATCAGATTAAAGTTACTTCTCCATGTCACTGTGCGTTACTATTATTTTTCATTGTGGGTCGATAGCAGCATTAAACTTGGTCCGTGGGCAGGAGGTCGGGGTTCGACTGAACTGCCCACTTTAAGCGAGCTGTGAGCTTTTCATCCGCGTTTTTTTGCAGCTGCTCGACTCGTCCTCACCTCTTAAAGCGCGGTGATCAGCACACCTGCACTGAGCTTTACAAAGACATTTTTATACTTTTTTCCCTCCTTTATTTAGAATTCTGAGCTGAGCCGCTCCGTATCTGGTCGTTAAAAACAGCTGATCCTCCGCGACGCGTCAACAACTAACACTGTTTTCCACTCAAATGCACCTAAACTCTCTTTCTGAGGACCACATGATGTGAAAACGCAATAAAACTTTCTTACCTGTAAATCTGGTCCTGTTTTCTGCATAAATAAATGTTATCCATTCTTTGTGCTCAAACGCCAAAGCAGGGGCGAATCCAGATGGAATGGGGGCGTGGGGCAGGGATGTGCCCCCCTCACAACACCCCTAGATTAAAGGTCCAGTTTTGAAGCCGTTTTGTACTACAACTACTAATATTGCTTAAAATAATAATAATTTCGACAAGTAAAATGTTTAGAGAATTTAAATGTTAGAAAAATGTTAGAATTTAATAGTTACATTTATAAACAATGTAGGTTTGAAATTGCATGTTTTACTGTTACAGTGCTGTCAACAGTTAAATATGAGGTCAAGAAAGAGGTATTTATTTTACTTTTTATAAAACAAGTATTTGTTTTCATTGAAGTCAAGAAAGGGTGACTATAAAGTGAGTTTTGGCAAAACAGGTATCATTGTCATGTTGACATGGGTTGTTGTCGGCAGCTGGGGAAAGTAACTAAAAAGTAACTAGTAATCTAACTTAGTTACTTTTACAATTGAGTAATCAGTAAAGTAACTAAGTTACTTTTTCAAGGAGTAATCAGTAATCAGTAATTGGATTACTTTTTCAAAGTAACTGTGGCAACACTGGTTATAACTGACGTTTTCTCTAAGTGGGTGGAGATATTTCCAGCAACATACCCAGATGAATTAACAGTGGCAAAAATATTATGTAGATCAATAATACCCAGGTATGGCATTCTGCAAAGGCTGTATAGCGACAACGGTACACATTTTGTAAATGAAATCATAAAAAGTGTAAGCACCCGATTAGGGGTTACTTTAAAGAATCATTGTGTGTACCATCCCCAAAGTGCAGGATTAGTGGAACGTACAAATGGGGTGATAAAAAACAGGTTGCAAAACACTATGGAAGAAATGGGACAAAACTGGATGTATTGTCTTGATTTAGTGAGATTCCGCATGCATATAACACCAGTTGTCACACTGTAACAAGAAACACATTTTTCCATAAAAGACCGCTGCAAGGAGAGCAAAAGTTAACTTCAAAGGGGGGCACCTGTATAGAGGGTGCAGATCTGAAAAAGATAATTGATCCTAAACTGTCTCAACATCAGAGAAGAATCCAACGGCCCAAATTCAGATTAGGGTCAAAATGGCCAAATGTGTTGCTGGCGTGGTAACGGTGACTGGTCTTCTTGGGCTGGGTTTAACTTCTTATTATTTTCACATGGAGCTTAACAGAGATGACCCGTTTTGTCCAAGGGAGAAGCAGGATTTCCCTCCTTTGACCAACTGGATGTTTGAGCCACCACGCACTCCCTACCAGAGTCCAACATGTGGCGTTTGTATGCAAAGTTTTTGGCAAATGAAATGAAACCAATCTGACTGATTGTTATCTTTGTTTTCATTTAATCTATTGTTAGACTTGATTGGCTTTGCTCAAAATGTAAATGAGTCCACCCACCACTTTAATCATACCTTAGATCTTGTTCTGACTTATGGTATGGAAATTGAAGACTTAACAGTATTCCCTGAAAGCCCCCTTCTGTCTGATCATTTCTTAATAACATTTACATTTACTCTGATACACTACCCAGCAGTGGTGAATAAGTTTCATTGAAGTAGAAGTCTTTCAGAAAGCGCTGTAACTAGGTTTAAGGATATGATTCCTTCTTTATGTTCTCCAATGCCATATACCAACACAGGGCAGAGTAGCTACCTAAACTCTGTGAGTGAGATAGATTATCTCATCAATAGTTTTATATCCTCATTGAGGACAACTTTGGATGCTGTAGCTCCTCCGAAAAAGAGAGCCTTAAATCAGAAGTGCCTGACTCCGTGGTATAACTCACAAACTCGCAGCTTAAAGCCAATAACCCGTAAATTGGAGAGGAAATGGCGTCTCACTAATTTAGAAGATCTTCATTTAGCCTGGAAAAAGAGTCTGTTGCTCTATAAAAAAGCTAGGACATCTTACTACTCATCACCAATTGAAAAAAATAAGAACAACCCCAGGTTTCTTTTCAGCACTGTAGCCAGGCTGACAAAGAGTTAGAGCTCTATTGAGCCTAGTATTCCTTTAACTTTGACTAGTAATGACTTCATGACTTTCTTTGCTACTAAAATTTTAACTATTAGAGAAAAAAATTACTCATAACCATCCCAAAGACGTATCGTTATCTTTGGCTGCTTTCAGTGATGCCGGTATTTGGTTAGACTCTTTCTCTCCGATTGTTCTGTCTGAGTTATTTTCATTAGTTACTTCATCCAAACCATCAACATATCTATTAGACCCCATTCCTACCAGGCTGCTGAAGGAAGCCCTACCATTAATTAATGCTTCGATCTTAAATATGATCAATCTGTCTTTATTAGTTGGCTATGTACCACAGGCTTTTAAGGTGGCAGTAATTAAACCATTACTTAAAAAGCCATCACTTGACCCAGCTATCTTAGCTAATTATAGGCCAATCCCCAACCTTCCTTTTCTCTCAAAAATTCTTGAAAGGGTAGTTGTAAAACAGCTAACTGATCATCTGCAGAGGAATGGTCTATTTGAAGAGTTTCAGTCAGGTTTTAGAATTCATCATAGTACAGAAACAGCATTAGTGAAGGTTACAAATGATCTTCTTATGGCCTCAGACAGTGGACTCATCTCTGTGCTTGTTCTGTTAGACCTCAGTGCTGCTTTTGATACTGTTGACCATAAAATTTTATTACAGAGATTAGAGCATGCCATAGGTATTAAAGGCACTGCGCTGCGGTGGTTTGAATCATATTTATCTAATAGATTACAATTTGTTCATGTAAATGGGGAATCTTCTTCACAGACTAAGGTTAATTATGGAGTTCCACAAGGTTCTGTGCTAGGACCGATTTTATTCACTTTATACATGCTTCCCTTAGGCAGTATTATTAGACAGCATTGCTTAAATTTTCATTGTTACGCAGATGATACCCAGCTTTATCTATCCATGAAGCCAGAGGACACACACCAATTAGCTAAACTGCAGGATTGTCTTACAGACATAAAGACATGGATGACCTCTAATTTCCTGCTTTTAAACTCAGATAAAACTGAAGTTATTGTACTTGGCCCCACAAATCTTAGAAATATGGTGTCTAACCAGATCCTTACTCTGGATGGCATTACCCTGACCTCTAGTAATACTGTGAGAAATCTTGGAGTCATTTTTGATCAGGATATGTCATTCAATGCGCACATTAAACAAAATATGTAGGACTGCTTTTTTGCATTTGCGCAATATCTCTAAAATTAGAAAGGTCTTGTCTCAGAGTGATGCTGAAAAACTAATTCATGCATTTATTTCCTCTAGGCTGGACTATTGTAATTCATTATCATCAGGTTGTCCTAAAAGATCCCTGAAAAGCCTTCAGTTAATTCAAAATGCTGCAGCTAGAGTACTGACAGGGACTAAAAGGAGAGAGCATATCTCACCCATATTGGCTTCTCTTCATTGGCTTCTTGTTAATTCTAGAATAGAATTTAAAATTCTTCTTCTTACTTATAAGGTTTTGAATAATCAGGTCCCATCTTATCTTAGGGACCTCATAGTACCATATCACCCCAATAGAGCGCTTCGCTCTCAGACTGCAGGCTTACTTGTAGTTCCTAGGGTTTGTAAGAGTAGAATGGGAGGCAGAGCCTTCAGCTTTCAGGCTCCTCTCCTGTGGAACCAGCTCCCAATTCAGATCAGGGAGACAGACACCCTCTCTACTTTTAAGATTAGGCTTAAAACTTTCCTTTTTGCTAAAGCTTATAGTTAGGGCTGGATCAGGTGACCCTGAACCATCCCTTAGTTATGCTGCTATAGACGTAGACTGCTGGGGGGTTCCCATGATGCTCTGTTTCTTTCTCTTTTTGCTCTGTATGCACCACTCTGCATTTAATCATTAGTGATTGATCTCTGCTCTCTTCCACAGCATGTCTTTTTCCTGGTTCTCTCCCGCAGCCCCAACCAGTCCCAGCAGAAGACTGCCCCTCCCTGAGCCTGGTTCTGCTGGAGGTTTCTTCCTGTTAAAAGGGAGTTTTTCCTTCCCACTGTTGCCAAGTGCTTGCTGACAGGGGGTCGTTTTGACCGTTGGGGTTTTTCCGTAATTATTGTATGGCCTTGCCTTACAATATAAAGCGCCTTGGGGCAACTGTTTGTTGTGATTTGGCGCTATATAAATAAAATTGATTTGATTTGAATCTGTTTGGTAAACAAATTATCAATATTTCATTACCTACTGCTTCATTATTTATTATTAGTTTAATTGCCAGCAGTATTTTATTTTGTGTATTTTATGGGTAACGATGTCCAAACTATGATCGTGTTATCTCTGTCCTTGATGATGTTCCTTCTTTAATCTGAGCTTCGGTTCATGTTGGTGTAGATTTTGTTCCTCCTTTGAAATCAGGATCAAAAACTCTCAGCGGCACAGATGTGCTGACGTCACCTCAGAGCCGACATTTGACCAATGAACAGTCTGTGCGGCTGACGCGTGTCGGTCACGTGATTTATAGGAAACAACTCAAGCGTCGATTCGGGGTTTCGTTCACTGCAGGACTCGACACAAGGTTCAGGGTTTCGACACAGTTCACAGCCTGCGCACACGACGCTACAAGATTAGTTCATAGAACACGTGAAAGCGTTTTAACTCTGAATTAACATTACGGCGTTTTCTTCACAAATTAACATGAGTAATTTGCCGTCACACGAACAACCGGAGGGGAACCCCCCCCCCCCCCCCCCCGAGGAAACAAACAGTAAACCAACATTTTAACACTTATTAACGTAATTTACAGCTTAGAAAACATTTACCTGATCACCAGCGGCCAACAGCAGAGACAAAAAGACGCAAACATCCAAAAGACAAAAGTCCACCAGACACATTCTTCTTCTTGGTTGTCGGCAGGCTAGGCACGGTCAGTGCATTGCTGCCCCCATCAGGTCATAAGACACAGAACACCTATTAAATGTCAATGAGATCAGAATCAGATTCAGAAGTTTATTGCCATTGCCAGTGAACAGGATTCACAGACTAGGAATTTGCTTCGGTACAATGGTGCAACATTAAGAAGAGATAAAATGCTAAGATAAAATATAACATATGTGTCAAAATAAGATAAAATCTAAGATTAAAAAAAAAATGAAATATGAAAGGCTGTGTGCAACAGAAAAACAGTGCAGTGGGAGGAGTGCAATTAAAAACCAAAGTACACTGTCTAAAGTGACCCGTGATAAAATGATAAAGTGACAGAGTTAAGCTTAAGGTGACTGAGTTATGAGGAGTTCATGAGTCTAACGGCAGAGGGGAAGAAACTGTTCTTATGGCGGGAGGTTCTGGTCCGGATGGACCGTAGCCTCCTGCCCGAGGGGAGTGGTTTGAACAGACCGTGTGCAGGGTGAGAAGGGTCAGCTGTGATCCGACCTGCTCGGCCCAGAGTCCTGGAGACGTGCAGGTCGTGGAGAGATGGAAGGCTACAGCCGATCACCTTCTCAGCAGAGGCCACAATGCGCTGCAGTCTGTGTCTGTCCCTGGCTGTGGCCCCGGCGTACCACACCGTGATGGAGGAGCAGAGGATGGACTCCATGATGGCCGTGTAGAACTGCACCATCAGCTGGACAGGCAGCTTGGCCTTCTTCAGCTGCCGCAGGAAGTACATCCTCTGCTGGGCCTTCTTGATGAGGGAGCTGATGATTGACTCCCACTTGAGGTCCTGGGTGATGGTGGTGCCGAGGAAGCGGTGACAGACCACAGTGGTGATGGGGCTGTTGGTGAGGGCGAGGGAGGGCGGGGGGGCTGTTGGTGAGGGCGAGGGAGGGCGGGGGGGCTGTGGCTTTCCTGGAGTCCACGATCATCTCCACTGTTTTCTGGGCGTTGAGCTCCAAGTTGTTGCTGCTGCACCAGGCACCAGCCGGTCCACCTCCCTCCTGTAGGCAGACTCATCCCCATCCGAAATGAGTCCGATGAGGGTGGTGTCATCCGCAAACTTGATGAGCTTTACAGAGTCGTGGCTGGAGGTGCAGCAGTTAGTGTACAGGGAGAAGAGCAGAGGGGAAAGGACACAGCCCTGTGGAGATCCTGTGCTGAGAACCCGAGTGTTCGAGACATTTTTTCCCAGCCTCACACGCTGACTCCGGTCCGTCAGGAAGTCTGTGATCCACCTGCAGGTGGAGTTGGGCACGTGGAGCAGAGAAAGCTTGTCCTGGAGCAAAGCTGGAAGGATGGTGTTGAATGCAGAACTGAAGTCCACAAACAGGATCCTAGAGTAGGTTCCTGGGGAGTCCAGGTGCTGCAGGATGGAGTGCAGGGCCAGGTTTATGGCGTCATCTACAGACCTGTTGGCTCTGTAGGCAAACTGCAGGGGGTCCAGGAGGGAGTCTGTGATGGACTTCAGGTGTGATAAAACCAGGCGTTCGAAGGTCTTCTTGACTACAGACGTGAGAGCCACAGGCCTGTAGTCATTAAGTCCAGTGATGCGTGGTTTCTTAGGGACTGGAGATAGACACACCACCCCTATATTTCAAGTTTCAAGTTTATTTTTTCAAGTTTCAAGGCACATATAATCTCATTCGCATACCCCCCAACTTTTTTTTTTTTGCTATACAGATATAAAAACAAACATATACATTCATCACCATTTGTCACACTGTTGCATATAGTGTGTCTCCTCAACCCGAAAAGGAGTGGGAAGAAGTATAACTTATAAACTCCCACCCCTAAGTACAATTCACAAAATATAAAACTCATGGTAGAGCAATGAACTACAACAATCACCCATCATCCATCACCAGCATCAATTCTTTCTGCTTGCTTTCGTATTCGGATCTTCTTTGTGAGGTACACATTTAATTCTCAATAGCAGTATACTCAACAACTCCATATTCAATTATTCAAACCCATTACAATTGCTCATCAATATATACCCATATACGCACATTCACCTATATGTGTACACCTATATATTTGGCTCCCAGTCCTGACAAAGTGGCAGTTGTGCAGGACTGGGAGCAGCATAGTAATCTGGCAGAGTTGAGGTCATTTTTGGGTTTTGCTTCATATTATAGGCGGTTCATTGCAGGCTTCTCAAAAATGGCTGTTCCTTTAAATCGGTTGGTGGCAAAGCTTCTTCCCCCAAAGAAAAAGGTGAAAACGCCAAAGAAGCCTTTAGCTGAATGGTGGGACTCTGAGTGTGAACAAAGTTTTTTCAAGCTCAAAACTGCTCTAACGACAACTCCTGTCCTGTCTTATGCAGATTTTCAGAAGCCCTTTGTGTTGGAGATAGACGCCAGCCATGAGGGTCTAGGGGCTGTATTATCGCAAGAGATTGGGGGTAAGTTCAGACCCATTGCTTTTGCAAGCCGAAGTTTAAAACCTACTGAACGAAATATGAGTAACTACAGTAGAGAGGCTTGAATCTTCGACTGGACTGGGTTGCTTGATGTGAGGACGTTTAGCTTCAAATCGCAGAAGCTTCCTCAGCTAAAATTCTTGCTCTGGTAGTCTGACTTCCGTCTTGACTCTTGTAGAGAAGTCCAGAGAACCCAGTCCAGTCGAAGATTCAAGCTTCTCTACTGTGGAAACCACCTGGACAACTGAGAGCCTACACAGAAATATGAGTAACTACAGCTCTATGAAGCTTGAGTTGGTAGCTCTTAAATGGGCAGTTACTGAGAAATTTAGAGAGTATTTGCTTGGTAATAAGTGTATAGTGTTCACAGATAACAATCCTTTGAGTCATTTGGCAACAGCAAAACTTTGTGCTACAGAACAGTGGTGGGCCTCAGAGTTGGCGTTGTTTGATTTAACGATTAAGTATCGCACAGGTTCCCAGAATATGAATGCAGATGCTCTTTCTCGCCGTCATTTAACAACTACAGAGTCTTGGGAGGAGGAGGTTTCTGTGGTACAGGCAGAAATAGGTGTGCTACCTGGCTTTGGTCCTTCTGACCTCCACGTTTTACAGTCTCAGGATCCAGTTATTGGAAGCTTTCAAAAATATTGGGAGGAGGGTAAGATGCCTAACGCTAAGGAGAGACAGGAACTCTGTAAGGGTTCGAGGGAGTTGGTGCGACAATGGGGTTGTCTTAGAAAGAGGGAGTCAGTGCTTTATCTGTGTATCCAACGCCCCGATGGAGAGGGGGAGTTTCAGCAGCTAGTACTGCCTCAGTGTTTACAGGAGCGTGTTCTTCGTTCTCTCCATGATGAACATGGTCATCAGGGGGTAGAACGTACCGTACAGTTAGTTTGCTCCAGGTATTACTGGCCGAATATGCACAGTGATGTCTAGAAGTGGTGTCAGAACTGTGAAAGATGTGTGTTGGCTAAAGCTCTACAACCGAAGGCGAAGACCTACATGGGCTCACTTAAAGCATCCAGGCCTCATGAAATTTTGGCCATAGATTTTACAGTATTGGAGCCTTCTACAGATGGGAAAGAAAATGTTCTTGTTATGACAGATGTTTTTTCCAAGTATACTCAAGCAGTTTGTTGTGTGGGCCGCCAGAAGAGGAGGTACTGCTGGCCCACCACCAGTGGGCGCCCTGCCTGAAGTGCGGGCTTCAGGCACGAGAGGGCGCTGCCGCCACGGACACAGCCGGGGGTGACAGCTGTACTCATTATCTCTTGACAGCTGTCACCCATCTACTCTACATGATCTCACTCCATAAAGACCAGACGTCATCTCCACCTCGTTGCCGAGATATCGTACTTCACTGGAGGTAATATTCTCAGCCGAGTAACTAACTGTGTTTAGTCTGAACTCATTTTTGCAGTTGTTTTTCCTGTGGAGTGCATTGTCTGGAGATTGGCGTGACCGGCGACAGCTTCGCTTCACACCCCGCCAGATAAGTGCTTTGTGACAGGAACTGCACGTGTGTTAGAGGTGGAGGTGGCATTCCCACCATTGTTGTTACGGGGTGTACACACACCCACACTTGACTGTCTTTGTTCTTCGCCAGCAGTACCAGATCCGACAGTCGGGGACGGTGATCACCTGGGAATTCGGGACTTGGCGGCTCCAGTATTCACCAGGTTCGTGGCGGCGGAAATCGTGTGGTTCTGGCTCTTCTCAGGACAGACGTCTTCTATCCTCGAGCCTGCCCACACGTCACCTTTGTGGATTGACTGTTATCATATTCTGAGATTGTCTGTGTATTCGTTGTGCACCTTCACAACATTAAATTGTTACTTTTTGGCTCATCTATTGACCGTTCATTTGCGCTCCCTGTTGTGGGTCTGTGTCACTACACTTTCACAACAGGATATCTCGGCCAGCGTCATGGATCCCGAGGGGCGTCATCCATCTGTTGGACAGCCAATGGAAGAGCAGGGTGCACAGGCGTCTGCAGGAGGCGTGCTCGGTGAGTTGCAGCAAATCCTCACCGCCTTTACCGCTCGGCTGGATTTGATGTCCGAGCAAAACGTCATCCTTAATCGCAGGATGGAGGCTCTCACCGCACAGGTGGAAGCGCGCGATCAGAGCGCTGCTGCGGCTCCTCCTCCTGCCGACCCGGTGCCGGGTATTAACATTCCACTGGTCGTTCAACAAACCCCCCCACCATCCCCTGAAGCATACATAAGTCAATCAATCAATTTTTTTATATAGCGCCAAATCACAACAAACAGTTGCCCCAAGGCGCTTTATATTGTAAGGCAAGGCCATACAATAATTATGTAAAACCCCAACGGTCAAAACGACCCCGTGTGAGCAAGCACTTGGCTACAGTGGGAAGGAAAAACTCCCTTTTAACAGGAAGAAACCTCCAGCAGAACCAGTCTCAGGGAGGGGCAGTCTTCTGCTGGGACTGGTTGGGGCTGAGGGAGAGAACCAGGAAAAAGACATGCTGTGGAGGGGAGCAGAGATCGATCATTAATGATTAAATGCAGAGTGGTGCATACAGAGCAAAAAGAGAAAGAAACAGTGCATCATGGGAACCCCCAGGCAGTCTACATCTATAGCAGCATAACTAAGGGATGGTTCAGGGTCACCTGATCCAGCCCTAACTATAAGCTTTAGCAAAAAGGAAAGTTTTAAGCCTAATCTTAAAAGTAGAGAGGGTGTCTGTCTCCCTGATCTGAATTGGGAGAGTCCCCTTGAGCCGTACGGGGGTTGTGTGGAGACGTGCGCGGACTTTCTGATGCAGTGTTCGCTCGTCTTTGCACAACGACCCGTGATGTACGCGTCTGACGCCAGCAAGGTGGCTTATGTTGTTAATTTGCTTCGGGGTAAGGCACGCGCCTGGGCTACGGCGCTCTGGGAACAGAACTCACGGTTGTTATCAGCATACACTGGGTTTGTAGGGGAGTTCAGAATAGTGTTTGATCACCCTAACAGCGGAGAGACCGCTTCAACAATGCTGCTGTCAATGCGACAGGGGCGCTGGTGCGCAGCCGAATATGCAGTCGACTTCCGCATCGCGGCTGCAAGGTCCGGCTGGAAGAACGTTGCGCTCCGCGCCGCCTTCATAAACGGACTGTCATCGGTCCTGAAGGAGCATCTGGTAGCTAAGGAGGAACCGCGGGATTTAAATGGGCTTATCGATCTTGTTATATGGTTAGACAATCGGTTGGAGGAACGCCGTTGGGAGCGAGGCGAAGGACGTGGCCGGATACGCGCCGTCCCTCTCCCTTCCGGGTTCGAAAAGGGGCCGCCCTCCCCACACAGCCGCAGCGCTCCGTGGGGCAACAGCTCCCCCTGCTGACGTTGTTAGGGAGATGCACAGGGCCAAAATGAGGAGGCTGGTCTGCGGGGAGTGTTTTCTCTGCAGCTCAAAGGAGCACATACAGAAAAACTGCCCCAAACGGCCACAACAACAACCGCCCTCAGAGACTGGGCTAAGGGGGGGTCAAAACATTCACGTAGGACACACACAGATTGCCACACGACTCCCAGTTACAATCCTGAGCGGGGATTTAACCCTTCAAGCCCCAGCACTGGTGGACACGGGGTCAGAAGGGAATTTGCTAGACAGCAGATGGGCAAGGGAGGTAGGGCTCCCTCTGGTGGCGCTTCCTTCGCCATTGCAGGTGCGGGCACTAGATGGCACCCTCCTCCCTTTAATCACACACAAGACACAACCAGTAACTCTGGTGGTGTCTGGAATCCATCGGGAGGAGATTGAGTTTTTTGTAACTCCTTCTACCTCCCGCATGATTTTGGGCTTCCCATGGATGTTGAAACACAATCCCCGGATTGATTGGCTGTCTGGGGTGGTGGCTCAGTGGAGCGAAACCTGCCATCGGGTGTGTTTAGGATCCTCGGTTCCTCCAGGTTTACAGGCTAAGGAGGAGGTCAAAGTCCCTCCCAATCTGACGGCAGTGCCGGTTGAGTACCACAATCTTGCTGACGTCTTCAGCAAGGATCTGGCACTCACCCTTCCCCGCACCGTCCGTACGATTGTGCCATTGATTTGGTTCCAGGCGCTGAGTTCCCGTCCAGCAGGCTGTACAACCTCTCACGACCTGAGCGCGAATCAATGGAGACCTACATCCGGGACTCATTAGCTGCCGGGCTGATCCAGAACTCCACCTCCCCGATGGGGGCAGGTTTCTTTTTTGTGGGCAAGAAAGATGGCAGACTCCGTCCATGCATTGATTACAGGGGGCTGAATGAGATTACGGTTCGCAACCGATACCCGTTGCCATTGTTGGATTCCGTGTTCACCCCCCTGCATGGAGCCAAAATCTTTACTAAGCTGGATCTTAGAAATGCGTATCACCTGGTTCGGATCCAGAAGGGAGACGAATGGAAGACGGCATTTAACACCCCGTTAGGTCACTTTGAGTACCTGGTCATGCCGTTCGGCCTCACCAATGCCCCCGCGACGTTCCAAGCCTTGGTTAACGACGTCTTGCGGGACTTCCTGCACCGATTCGTCTTCGTGTATCTGGACGATATTCTCATCTTTTCTCCGGATCCTGAGACCCATGTCCAGCATGTACGTCAGGTCCTGCAGCGGTTGTTAGAGAACCGACTGTTTGTGAAGGGCGAGAAGTGCGAGTTTCACCGCACGTCTTTGTCCTTCCTGCGGTTTATCATCTCCTCTAACTCCGTCGCCCCTGATCTGGTCAAGGTTGCGGCGGTGAGAGATTGGCCCCAACCAACAAGCCGTAGGAAGCTGCAACAGTTCCTCGGCTTCGCTAATTTCTATAGGAGATTCATTAAGGGCTACAGTCAGGTAGTTAGCCCCCTGACAGCCCTGACCTCTCCAAAAGTCTCCTTCACCTGGTCGGATCGGTGCCAAGCCGCGTTCAAGGAGTTGAAACGACGGTTCTCTACTCCGCCAGTTTTGGTGCAGCCCGACCCTAGCCGCCAGTTCGTGGTTGAAGTGGACGCCTCTGACTCAGGGATAGGAGCCGTGCTATCCCAGAGCAGAGAGACTGATAAGGTTCTTCACCCGTGTGCCTACTTTTCACGCAGGTTGACCCCGGCTGAACGGAACTATGACGTCGGCAATCGAGAACTCCTTGCGGTGAAAGAGGCTCTTGAGGAGTGGAGACACCTGTTGGAGGGAGCGTCTGTGCCGTTCACGGTTTTCACTGACCATTGGAACCTGGAGTATATCAGGACCGCCAAGCGGCTGAACCCCAGGCAAGCCCGCTGGTCACTGTTCTTCGGGCGTTTTGACTTCCGGATCACCTATCGCCCCGGGACCAAGAACCAGAGGTCAGATGCCTTGTCCCGGGTACACGAAGAGGAAGTCAAAACTGCACTGTTGGATCCACCGGAGCCCATCCTGCCTGAGTCCACTATCGTGGCCACCATCACCTGGGACGTGGAGAAGATCGTCCGGGAGGCCCTGGCACGGAGCCCGGACCCCGGAACTGGTCCGAAGAACCGTTTGTACATCCCACCAGAGGCCAGAGCTGCAGTCTTGGACTTCTGTCACGGTTCCAAGCTCTCCTGTCATCCAGGGGTGCGAAGGACCGTGGCAGTTGTCCGGCAGCGCTTCTGGTGGGCGTCTATGGAGGCCGACGTCCGGGAGTACATCCAGGCCTGTACCACCTGTGCCAGGGGCAAGGCAGACCATAAAAGGTCCCAAGGACTTCTCCAGCCGCTACCTGTGCCTCATCGCCCCTGGTCCCACATCGGCCTGGATTTCGTCACGGGCCTCCCGCCGTCCCAGGGCAACACCACCATCTTCATGATAGTGGAACAATTCTCCAAGGCGGCCCAATTCGTGGCCCTCCCGAAGCTCCCAACAGCCCAGGAGACAGCAGACCTCCTGGTCCACCACGTCGTCCGTCTGCATGGGATACCCACCGACATCGTCTCTGATCGTGGTCCCCAGTTCTCCTCACATGTCTGGAGGAGCTTCTGCCGGGAACTGGGGGCTACTGTGAGCCTCTCGTCCGGGTATCACCCACAGACCAATGGACAGGCAGAACGGGCCAATCAGGAATTGGAGCAAGCTCTGCGCTGTGTGACGTCCGCACACCCGACGGCCTGGAGTAAACATCTGGCCTGGATCGAGTATGCGCATAACAGCCAGGTGTCCTCTGCCACCGGCCTCTCCCCATTTGAGGTGTGTTTGGGGTATCAGCCCCCGTTGTTTCCCGTGGTGGAGGGAGAAGTCGGTGTGCCCTCGGTCCAGGCCCACCTGCGGAAGTGCCGTCGGGTGTGGCGCTCCACCCGTTCTGCCTTGTTGAAGGCCCGGACGAGGGCGAAGACCAATGCAGACCGCCGGCGATCCCCGGCCCCTGCTTACCAGCCCAGGCAGGAGGTGTGGCTATCCACGAAGGACATCCCCCTCCAGGTGGACTCCCCGAAACTTAAGGACAAATATATCGGACCATACAAGATCCTCAAAGTCCTCAGTCCTGCCGCAGTGAAGCTCCAACTCCCGGCTTCACTGCGGATCCACACGGTTTTTCACGTTTCAAGGATCAAACCTCACCACACCTCAACCCTCTGTGCTCCCGGACCGGCGCCGCCTCCTGCTCGGATCATTGACGGGGAGCCGGCTTGGACGGTGCGCCGGCTCCTGGACGTCCGTCGGATGGGCCGGGGGTTCCAGTACTTGGTGGACTGGGAGGGGTATGGACCCGAAGAACGCTCCTGGGTGAAGAGGAGCTTCATCCTGGATCCGGCCCTCCTGGCCGACTTCTACCACCGTCACCCGAACAAGCCTGGTCGGGCGCCAGGAGGCGCCCGTTGAGGGGGGGGGGTCCTGTTGTGTGGGCCGCCAGAAGAGGAGGTACTGCTGGCCCACCACCAGTGGGCGCCCTGCCTGAAGTGCGGGCTTCAGGCACGAGAGGGCGCTGCCGCCACGGACACAGCCAGGGGTGACAGCTGTACTCATTATCTCTTGACAGCTGTCACCCATCTACTCTACATCATCTCACTCCATAAAGACCAGACGTCATCTCCACCTCGTTGCCGAGATATCGTACTTCACTGGAGGTAATATTCTCAGCCGAGTAACTAACTGTGTTTAGTCTGAACTCATTTTTGCAGTTGTTTTTCCTGTGGAGTGCATTGTCTGGAGATTGGCGTGACCGGCGACAGCTTCGCTTCACACCCCGCCAGATAAGTGCTTTGTGACAGGAGGTGCACGTGTGTTAGAGGTGGAGGTGGCATTCCCACCGTTGTTGTTACGGGGTGTACACACACCCACACTTGACTGTCTTTGTTCTTCGAAAGCAGTACCAGATCCGACAGTCGGGGACGGTGATCACCTGGGAATTCGGGACTTGGCGGCTCCAGTATTCACCAGGTTCGGTGGCGGCAGAAATCGTGTGGTTCCGGCTCTTCTCAGGACAGACGTCTTCTATCCTCGAGCCTGCCCACACGTCACCTTTGTGGATTGACTGTTATCATATTCTGAGATTGTCTGTGTATTCGTTGTGCACCTTCACAACATTAAATTGTTACTTTTTGGCTCATCTATTGACCGTTCATTTGCGCCCCCTGTTGTGGGTCCGTGTCACTACACTTTCACAACACAGTTGCTACTAAAGATCAACGGGCAAGTACGGTGGCGAAGTTATTGTAAAGCATTGGTTTCAATTATATGGTCCGCCAAGTGGTATTCATTTGGACCAAGCTCGTAATTTCGAAAGCGGTTTGGTTTAACAAGTCTGTAAAATCTATAAGATCAATAAAAGCCGCACTACTCCTTATCATCCTGAGGGAAACGGTCAGTGTGAAAGATTTAATCGCACTTTGCATGACCTGTTGCAGGCTCTTCCGTCGGAACAAAAGCGTGGTGGCCTAGGCATCTATCACAGGTGACTTATGCTTATAACACCACTGTGCATCAGTCAACAGGTAGGACCCCTTATTTTTTAATGTTCTGGCGGGAGTCAAGGTTACCTGTGGATGTTTTAATGGGAGTGGAGGAGATGGAGCAGGACAAGACTGTGGACGAGTAGGTTGAGGAACATCAGAAGTCTCTAAATGTGGCATATGAAACTGTGCAAAAGAGATTGGAGAGTAAAAGAGCACAGAGAGAGTTGAAGGAACGGGACCAGTCTATGGCTGCAGATTTTGAGGAAGGAGATTTAGTCTACATAAGAAACCATTCAGTCAGGGGAAGAAATAAAATTCAGGATTTTTGGGACCCGACACTATATCGGGTAGTATGCCCCCCACCTTCAAGAGGTGTTGTTTACTCTGTGGCTCCATTAGGTCAGGAGGGCCCACTTCGTCAGTTGCACAGGACAGAGTTGAGAAGTGTTCCTGAGAATAGGATTGAGAATGAAACTTCTGATTGTCCAAGGACAGAAGATGTGTTGACTGACTTGATTGTGGATGAGATGGGTGATTTACCTAGTATAAATGGACTGCATTTATATAGCGCTTTTCCATCTGTATCAGACGATCAAAGTGCTTTACAATTATGCCTCACATTCACCCCGATGTCAGGGTGCTGCCATACAAGGCGCTCACTACACACCGGGAGCAATAGGGGATTAAAGGCCTTGCCCAAGGGGGCAAGTGATTTTCCAGTCAGGTGGGGATTTGAACCCATGATCTTCTGGACTCCAGCCCAACACCTTAACCACTAGACCATCACCTCCCCCTAGTATAGAGTTGAACAATGATTGTGTGGACGATGCATTGTCTGAGGTTGGGTTTCATCCAGGCCAAGATCTTACTACCCCCTTAGTTTCTGAGCCTCGGAGGTCAACTAGGAAAACTGCTGGACAACACTCAAATCCGTATAGGCTGCCGCGATCGGTGCAGGCAAATAAACTATACTGTTGACTGTCTGCGTATTTACACCTGGTAACATTTGGCGTCACGAACAGGATCGGTGGACACCCCCTCAGCAGACACGATATGGCCAAAGTACTTCACCTGTTTCTGAAAAAAGTTACACTTAGACAGTTTAACCTTCAATCCTTGCCCCTCTAACCGGGAAAATACCTGCTCCAAACGTTCCAGATGTTGTTGAACAGAGTTGGAAAAAATTATAACATCATCCAAATACAAAAGTACTGATTGATAGCGACAGTCCCCAAACAAATGTTCCATGAGTCGCTGAAAAGTTCCTGGTGCATTACATAAACCAAATGGCATGCGATTAAACTCAAATAAACCAAACGGTGTACAAAACGCTGTTTTTGGCTTATCCTTTTCTGACATTTCTACTTGGTTATAGCCGCTGGCCAAATCTAAGGTGGAAAACCACCTTGCTCCACCCAAAGCATCCAAGGACTCCTCTATTCGTGGAAGAGGAAATGCATCTTTTCTTGTTTTTGCATTTAGCAGCCGATAATCTACACACATGAGCAATGTACCATCCTTTTTCACCACCAAAACTATGGGTGAGGAATATGGACTACAGCTTTCTGTCATGACCCGCCCAGTTCCAGGTTTCAGCCCTTATTTTTCCTCTTTATTTAGTTCTGTTCCTTTTGCCCCAGCCTTGTTTTATTAATTGCCTTTTTCATCATGTGTTTATTCTATGTTCTATTTTTGTTCTGTCACTTTCTTTCTTTGTTCCTTTTATACTTCAGCCATGTTCCAGTTCCGTTCTAGTTTTGTTCTATCAGTCTGTTTTCATGGTTCATCATTTAGTTATTGTTTGCCTATTGTTTTTGCTGTTCTTATTTCTGTTATGTAGTATGGGTATGCCAGGTTTTGTTATCTTTTGTTTTGTTTCTTATAGTTTTGTCTGTCTGTTCCACTTGGTTTTGTCATTATGTGTTATTTCCCATGATTCTGTTTATCACGTTCTGGTATGCTTTTCAGTCCTGTTCAAGTTTAGATTTGTGTTCATGTTTTTCTTTGTATGATCTTTAGTTGTCAGGTCCAGGTTCATTGTTATCACAGTCTCTTGTCTTCTCCGCTCACTTACACCTGCCTGTCATTCTCTCTTTGTCTGCACTCCTCTCAGGTCTCTAAGTTGTCATGTCCAGTCTCATTGTTTTCACAGTCTCTGTCTGATCACTGCACTCTCATGTCCCGCACCTGCACTTTGTCATCACTGTTGGCCACGCCCCATTCATCTGTCGTTCACTTGCCCATCTGTCTCCACCTTTCTGCATTTCTTTTGCCTCTTAGTTGTCACCTGACCACGCCCCCTTCCAGGCCCTTCCTCCTCCACGTGCACCTCATTATCTGATTAACACCTGTCCTTATTTAAGCTGCTTCAGTTCACTTCCTCCCTGCTCGTTCGTTGATTCTTTCACCCACCAGCACCTTGTTTCAGTCCTGTTTTGCCAAGCCTTGTTTTTTGACTTTGCTCTGTGTACCGGATCCTGCCATTTGCCTCAGCCCTGACAACTCTGTTTGCTCATGTACTGACCCAGCTTGTTTTTGACCACGTCCTCTGTCTTGTCCCTACCCGGTACTTTTGCTCCGCGGACTGCCCTCTTGGTCTGAATTAAACCATCCTTTACGCATACGCCCTGTGGTGAGCCTGCATTTGTGTCCATCCTCTGTCTGTGTCTCGCCTCCGCCCAGTGCTGACAGAACGAACGAGCCAGACATGGACGCAGCGGGCTCGAACCCGGTCGACAGGAACCAGGACCCCGACGCCATCAAAAAGATTTTTGATGACATTCGATTTTTCTTTGTGTGTTTCCGCGACTGCTGCTCTCCAAAGTAAAAATTTGATTTTCTAGAGCAGGCATGGGAACTTTTGGAAGCTAATGTTTGGCTTTATGAGCTCTTCCCTGATCTGCAGGACCTGGACGCCATTTTTTCTGGCCCAAGACTTCCCGACTGGATAAAACATCCAGAGGCCCACCTGTCTTCTCAACACCTGCCCAATGATGACGACGCTGAGTGGAGTGACTGTGATGAAGATGACGATGACAATTCGTCAGAGACAGAGCAGTTTGCAGTCCAGGACATGGTAAATGTGTTATTTAAGATACAGGACCTATTTTTTGAATATCATGACAACCTGAGTCCACAGAACCGACGTCGCGTTCTGTCGGCCCTTGATCAGCTTTTACAAGCCGAGCCATACGTGGTCCACTCTTTTCCTGAACTGAAGAACATAAAATCTCATTTTAAGCAGGGCCTGGTTCCTCCATGCATCGAAGATCTGATTGAGTTTTTGTTTGAATCGGACATCACCGCTGCCTGTTCAACCGCACCTCAGCACATAACAATTTCGGACGCAGCCTGGTGTGCCTCAGTGCAAAAACCGGCCGCACCATCTCAGCCGGAGAAACCGGGATCACAGCCTGTTCCAAGCCTACCACCTGTACCAGCCCTTCGTAAGCCTCGTGCACCTGTACCACGAAAGACCGCGCGCACCGCGCCAGTGGCTGAACCAGTCTCCGCACCTGCGGCACCTGTGGCACCAGTGGCTGAACCAGTCTCCACGCTAGCGGCACCTGTGGCAACAGTGGCTGAACCAGCTTCCGCGCGCACCGCGCCTGCGGCTGAACCAGTCTCCGCACCTGCGGCACCTCCAGCCGAACCAGTCTCCGTGCGCAATGCGCCAGCGGCTGAACCAGTCTCCACGCTAGCGGCACCTGTGGCACCAGTGGCTGAACCAGCTTCCGCGCGCACCACACCTGTGGCGGAACCAGACTCTGCGCCAGTGGCGCCTGCGGCTGAACCCGTCTCCGCGCACAATGCACCTTCGTCATCTCCAGCCGGACGAGCAGTAGAGAGTACTGCGTCTGTGGCACCTGCCGCCGGACTGGCCTCAGCGCACGTCGCTTTAGCATCGCCAGCGGCTCTTAATGGTTTAACTTCAGTGAGCACCGCGCTAAAGCCAGTCTCGACGCCTGTCGGAGCGTCGACTGAATGCATGCTGTCTGGACCTTCCTCTCCTCAGCCTCTTTGTCCTGCTCCAGCGTTTGTGTCGGCCCAGAAGATGACGCCCGAGGCATTAACCAAGGGACGGTTACTGACTTTTTATTTGAACTCTATTTGTTACGGGTTTACTTTGTGCTATCTTTGTGTACCTCAGTAATTTGTCTGTTCAAAGCCCCACGCCCACTTCTGGGGTGGACCATGAATGACCACGACACACAGTTTTTGACGGTCATGACTTGGATGCTGGGTAAAATAATTTTGTTCTTTGGGATCTCCCCAGGGTTCGGCTGTGGGTTCCTGGAAATAATTTCCACCCAACGTCTGTTTAAATCCTCTCTCAGGTCCCTGATTACATCTGTTAATCACTATTATCCACAGAGTTTGGTTAACCATGTTTTGCAATACATTCAGCACTCTGAGAAAGCACAGGGTTTTCTGGTTGGTTCTTTTGTTGGTCTGGTTTTGGTTATTGTTTTCTGTCTGCATTTTTGCTCATTTATGTGGGTGGAATCTCGTGAGTTATCAATTTATCAATTTGGTACAACCCACATCAAAGTCACTTTTTGGAAAAATGCCACTGTACTTCATTAACAGAGCCAGTGCTTGTTGTCTTTCTTCCTCCTCAAGATTTTCAAATTCTGGAAAATTCAACTCATTTACCATGGGAGTTGCCTCCTGATTCATGGTAAAAATAACTCCAGTATGTGAATTTACAGACACTTGAATTGGTGAATGTTCTCCTACAACATCGGCTATTTGCACTGTAGCAATTAACCGACCAAACATCAGATGTGCCTACAAGTGTAAATAAATTATATAAACTATACTGTTGACTGTCTGCGTATTTACACCTGGTAACACAAGTACATGAAAACCCATACACAATTACACACATACATCTATACATGCATACATATTGTCCTTTTCATTTATACTTTCATTTATACTTTTCTATATTCGAATGTACAGTTAGGTACTAACAATTGTATCAAAGGCTTTCCATTATTTTCAATTCATTTAAAGTTTAACACATTTTTACCTTCTAAGCAATTACAAATAGTCTTACACCCTGATCATTACTATCATAATGTCGTACACCTCATACTACTGTTCAATGTCTATACAATACTCTACACTTCTTACTAACTCTATAAGCATTTTTTACTCGTTGGTGTTGTCATGTACTGTAACAGATGTGCCTGCGCATGTACTGTGTCATGTACGGTAATCGGAGGGAAAGTTACGGTGAAACACGCGAGGTGCTTCATCATTGTGTGTGAGTGTTCTGTGCTGTTTAGTGTGTCGAGTTATCACGAGTAAAAGCCATAAAAGATGAACTGCCTCTGGAGCAATCCTTTACATGGTGTCAGAAGTGAGTCATGGCGAAATTCAACCCCCCGATGAACTTCTCATTCGACAAACCTGCCAAGTGGCCCGACTGGAAGCAACGTTTTGTGAGATTCAGAACTGCTACCAAACTTAGCAATGAAGATGGCGCCGTGCAGGTGAGCAGCCTGATCTATGCTATGGGAAGCCAGGCTGAGAACGTGTTTCGTTTATTCACGTTTGGGGAAGATGAAGATGACGAGGACTTAGATTGCGTGCTGGCTAAGTTTGACGAGTACTTTGTGCCGCGCAGGAATGTAATTCACGAGCGGGCCTGTTTCCACCAACGCATTCAAAGACCTGGTGAAAAAGCAGAGACTTTTATTAGGGCTTTGTATGAACTGGCAGAACACTGTGATTTCGGCGCAAGCAGGGAAGAGAACATTCGCGACCGAATTGTCGTTGGAATACTGGACAAGGACGTCTCAAAACAGCTTCAGCTAAAGCAGCAACTGACCCTAGCAGTGGCGGTCGAAACTGTTAGACAGTCTGAGGAGATCGCCTCACATGTTAGCATGCAAGGAGCAGAAACTGGACTCGTGCATTAAGTGAATAACAAATTCAACAAAAACGTGAAATTCCGAAGAAAGCAAAAAAGGGGGAATAGCGGACATAACGGAGATGGCAAATGTGGAAAGTGCGGGAAAATGCGTCATAGCAGAGACAAGAACTGCCCTGCGGGGGAATCCACATGCAACTCATGTAACAAAGTGGGGCATTGGAGCAGAGTGTGCAAGAGAAGGAGGGCTGTAAGTGAGGTCACGGAGCAGCAGCAGCAGCAACCGTCGTATTTCCTTGGGGCAGTGAGCAAAGCAGTTGTGGGATCATCAGAGCAATGGACAGTCAAACTGCGCGTAGGCTCCACTCCAGCTGAGTTCAAGATCGACACGGGGGTCGACGTAAACATCATTTGTGAGGAAACCTACCACTCACTCAGACTCAAAACACCACTTGAGCCTGCAGACATCCAATTGGATAGCCCAGGAGGTGAGTTGCAGTGCATAGGACAGTTCCAGAGCACTGTGGCTTACAAAGGAAAGAGACACCCACTCACAGCATACGTCGTTTGTGGCCACACAGTCAGCAACCTCCTCAGCAGGTCACTGTCTGTGAAGATGAACCTGGTGAAGAGAGTGGAGGAAGCGGTGTGCAACACGGGACACCTGCAGGCATTCGGTGAGCATGGAACTCTTAAGACTGAACCTGTAAGAATACAGCTGAAAGACAATGCTCAACCGTACACCGTTCACGCAGCCAGGTGCGTGCCAATTCCCATGCTCCAGAAAGTCAAAGAGGAACTTGAGCGGATGGAGAGGAATGGCATCATCGAGAGGGTGACGCAGCCTACCGACTGGTGTGCGTCCATGGTGCCATTCTTAAAGAAAAGCACAGGTAAAGCGCGTATCTGTGTAGACCTCAAAAGACTGAACGAAGCAGTTAAGAGAGAACAGTACATCTTACCTACCACAGACGAAATTATAGCTAAGCTGAGTGGTGCCACTGTCTTCTCGACGCTCGATGCAGCCAGTGGGTTCTTCCAAATCCCACTACACCCAGACAGCTGCAAGCTCACGACCTTTATCACCCCGTTTGGCAGATTCCACTTTAAGAGGCTGCCGTTCGGGATAACCAGCGCTCCCAAGATTTTTCAGAGGAAGATGATGGAGACAATGGAGGGGCTGGAAGGAGTGGAGATCTTCATGGATGATGTGCTCGTCTACGGGGCCACATTGAGTGAACACGACCAGTGTCTGGAGAAGGTCATGCAGCGCATCGAGATAGCTGGGTTGAAGCTCAACCGCGACAAGTGTTCCATCAGGCAGCACCAGTTGCGTTTCCTCAGGCATCTCATTGACAAGGATGGAATTCGGCCCGACCCAGACAAAATCGAGGCTATACAACAGCTGCCACCACCAACGAACGTGCCAGAACTGAAGAGGATCCTGGGCATGGTGAATTACCTCGGAAGGTACATCCCCAACCTGTCTACAGTGGCACAGCCGCTGCATGAGCTCCTGAAGGGTAAAAATGCATGGACATGGGGTCTCGTACAACAAACAGCTTTTGAACACACCAAACAGCTACTGACAACGGCGCCTGTCCTTGCCTACTACGATGTCAGCAAACCTACGGCCGTGTCAGCCGACGCCAGCAGCTATGGACTGGGAGGAGTTCTCCTCCAGCTCCATGGGCAGCAATGGAAACCTGTCGCATACTGCTCCAGGCGACTCACCGATGCGGAGACATGCTACGCCCAGATTGAAAAGGAATGTCTGGCTGGCGTGTGGGCGTGTGAGAAGTTCGACAGGTACCTCACTGGCATGGGAACATTCAAATTAGTAACTGACCACAAGCCACTTGTGCCGCTCATAAACAGCTGCAGCCTGGACAACATACCTTTGCGGTGTCAGCGTCTTCTAATGAGGCTGATGAGATTCAGCCCTGTGGCAGAGTATGCTCCTGGGAAAACTCTGATCGTCGCAGACACTCTCTCACGTAGTCTGCTGTCCACATGTACTGAGCCGGACACTCAGAGTGATGTGGCATGTTATGTTGCTAGTACAGTGGGGGCAATCCCTGCTAGTCAGAACAAGATGGATGAGGTCAAGATGGCAACTGCAGATGATGCTGAACTGCAGTCACTCATCAAGTTCATACGGGCAGGATGGCCGGAACACAGCTGCAAGGTGCCTGTGGGTATAAGACAGTCCATGCAGGTCAAAGCAGAACTGTCAGAGCACGATGGCCTGGTTCTCAGGAGAAGCAGGATCATGGTCCCGCAGCTGATGAGAAAAGACATTCTCCAGAAAATTCACAAGGGGCACCAAGGACTGACTAAATGTAGGGAAAGAGCCTACTCATCAGTGTGGTGGCCCGGTCTCGCTACAGAGATAAGCGGCCTAGTGTCATCTTGCCAGGTGTGCTTTGAACAGAAGAGAACACAACAAAAAGAGCCACTCATCTCTACACCACTTCCAGATCGTCCATGGAAGAGAATCGCAATGGATTTATGTGAGTACAATCACCAGAACTACCTGGTTGTCTCAGACTATTACTCCAGATTAATAGAAATACTGCACATGCCATCCACAACCAGTACACAGGCAATACTTAAGTTGAAGGCAGTCTTTGCCAGGTTTGGCATCCCAGACGAAGTAGTGATTGATATTGGGCCGCAGTTTTCTAGTGCTGAGTTTCAGGAGTGCGTGAAGCAATTTGACTTCAGACATTGCACGTCCAGCCCACATCACCCACAGGGCAATGGGCATGCAGAGAGGGCCGTGCAAACAGCCAAGAAGATCCTCAAACAAGCGGACCCAGTGCTGGCCCTGATGATCTACAGGTCCACTCCGTGCTCCTCGACCGGCTACAGCCCTGCAGAGCTGTTAATGGGGAGAAAAATCAGGACAGCGCTCCCTATCCTGGAGAAGAATCTTCATCCACAGTAACCGAGCAGAGCAGCAGTGAAGGAGAAGGACGACCGAGAGAAGGCCAAGCAGGCCTACTACTACAATCGCCGCCATGGAGCCCGACCCTTATCTGTCCTGCAGCCAGGCGATGTGGTGAGGTCCAAGTTGGACCATGAGAAATCATGGTCACGGTCAGCAGTGGTTTCAGGAGAAAGCACCACTCCGAGATCAGTCATCATCAAGACACAGCAGGGAGCTGAGCTTCGGCGGAATCGCCGCCACCTTCAACCTGAGCCGGTTTCCCAGTCTTCCCGACCAGCAACCAGCGAGAATACAGAGACAGACACACACTCTGACATGACAGAGACAGTTCCCACCAGTCAGAGTGTGGCTCCACCTGCAAGCCTCATGCCCGGTCAGACTGTGACCAGATCTGGACGGGTGTGCAAACCAGTCAACAGGCTTGACCTGTAGACCGAACCTATGGCTTTTGGGGGGGATTAAAAAAAAAAAAGGAGAATGTGAAATGTGTGACAAAAAGAGAAAGTGGAATGTGAAAAAAAAGAGAACATTTGTATTGAAATGGCGTTATTGTTGTGAATGCTGATCCAAGTTCTTGCTGAGTTGAATTTGTAACAGAAGTTATATAAATGGGTTAATATCGATTTGAGATGGTTCACAGTAAATGTAAGGGGATTTGTTCCAAATACAAGTAAGCAACGGGTTGTTTGTTTTAAGGGGAATAATCCATTTTGAAGGGGGAGATGTCATGTATGGTAACAGATGTGCCTGCGCATGTACTGTGTCATGTACGGTAATTGGAGGGAAAGTTAACGGTGAAACACGCGAGGTGCTTCATCATTGTGTTCTGTGCTGTTTAGTGTGTCGAGTTACAACGAGTAAAAGCCATAAAAGACGAACTGCCTCTGGAGCAATCCTTTACAGGTGTACTGTGATAGCATAATTTCTTTATATTTCTTTTTGAACTTATAAATGTTTCCACACAGTTTAATGTGCTTGTCCAAATAATTCCATAACTTGACTCCACATACCGACACACACCAACTTTTCAGAGTAGTTCTTACATAGTGTACTATAAAGTTACCATATCCCCTCAATCCATACTGTCCTTCTTTCTTACAGAACAGTTTTTGAATATTACATGGCAATTCATTTTTATTAGCTTTATACATTAGTAATGCAGTATGAAATTTTACCAAATCGGTCATTTTTAATAATTTTGACCTGATAGATAGATAGATAGATAGATAGATAAGAACTTTATTAATCCCGAAGGAAATTGCATTTGGCCTGCTGCTCACAAAACATCAATCATACAACAAATAAATAACTAAAATAGATGAGAAAAATACAATAACATTACATTAAAAACAGTCAGTCAGTTGTAAAACTGACAGACTATAAAGTTATACAAACATAAAAAGACACAAGACTCTTGCTAGATCAGAGTGTTGTGCAATCTAATGGTACGAGGCACAAAGGACTTCCTCAGTCTGTCTGTGGTGCAGCGCTGGGACAGCAGTCTGCCACTGAACACACTCCTCCTGTCTCTGAAGGCCTCGTATAGAGGGTGTGAGGCATTATTCATAATTGCCTTGGACCGGCCAGAGTCCTCTGCTCAACCACATCTTCCACTGGAGCCAGCTTCAGTCCCACCACTGACCCAGCCTTTTTAATGATCTTATTCAGGCGGGAGATGTTCTTCTTACTGGTACTGCACCAACAGACCACAGCATAGAGGAGAGCGCTCGCTACCACTGACTGATAAAACATGTACAGAAGTTTAGAGCAGATGTTAAATGAGCCCAGCTTTCGGAGGAAGTACAGCCTAGACTGACTCTTCTTATAAAGAAGGTCTGTGTTGGCTGTCCAGTCCATCTTCTTGTCCAACACTACTCCCAGGTACTTATAAGATGGTACCATCTCCACATCACTTCCCCCTATGCATACCGGCTGAGGGATTGGAGACTTCTTTCTGAAGTCCAGAACCATTTCCTTAATTTTCTGAACATTCAGCTGGAGCTGGTTCTTTTGGCACGAAGCCACAAAATCCTCCACCAACTGCCTATGCTGTCTCTCCTCTCCCTCTCTGATGCAGGCCACAATAGCTGTATCATCTGAAAACTTCTGTATATGGCAAGTTGCAGTGTTATGGCGGAAGTCAGATGTATACAGTGTGAATAGAGCAGGAGACAGTACAGTCTCCTGGGGGGCTCCCACACTGCAGCTCAGGGTGCTGGAGATGTTTTGTCCCATGCGGACATACTGCGGCCTGTTATTTAAATAGTCCATAATCTAGGACACAAGGAGTGGCTCCACAGCCATTCCAATAAGCTTCTCCTGCAGCAGGTAAGGCTGAATAGTATTAAAAGCGCAGGAGAAATAAAAAAATAGCACCATTAGATTAGATTCACAAATCTAGACCACACAATTCATTTGTGTGGTCTAGATATCCTACTTTGTGCAAAATTCTAACTGCACATTTTTGTAATATAACGAGGGGATGAAGTGAACTCTTATAGTTGTTACCCCATACTTCTATACAGTAAGTTAAATAAGGCAAAATCAATGTACGATATAACACACGAACGGCATCATGCTCTAACAAATATTTAACTTTATTAATAACTGCAAGACTTTTGGAAACTTTACTCTGTATATATCTAATGTGCTTTTTCCAGCTTATTTTTGTCTATTATTACACCAAGAAATTTACATTCTGATACTTTTTCAATTTGAACACCATTTATACATATCTTTAACTCAGAATTTACTTTGTAATTTCCAAAAAACATCATTTTAGTTTTATCTAGATTTAAAGATAATTTATTTGTGTCCATCCAACTTTTTAGTTTATTCAGTTCCTCATTAATAATACGGATAAGTTCACTATAATTTTCATTTGCATAAAATATGTTTGTGTCGTCCGCAATTAAAATCATTCTCATCATTTTGGAGATATTAAATATGTCATTTATGTATAAATTAAATATTTTTGCTCCCAAAATTGAACCTTGGGATACTCTGCATAAAATTTCCAAGTTATTTGATGTAAAACCCATTTTCACAAACTGCTTTCTCTCCGTTAAGTAACTCTGTATCCATTGCAATGCAACTCCCCTAATACCATACATTTCTAATTTTTTTAATCAAAGTTGATTAAGAGTATCAAAAGCTTTCTTTAAATCTATAAAAATGCCAACTGCATATTTCTTTCTCTCCATAGCATTGGTTATCTCCTCTATCGCTACAATTACTGCCATTGAAGTGGACCGCTTACTCCTAAAACCATATTGACATTCATTAAGAATGTCATACTTTCCAATAAATGACTCTAATCTATTGTCATATAGCTTTTGATACAGCACCCCTATATTTTCCAATACAAGCCACAGTTTTTTAAAAAAAACAAACCACCAAATTCACTCTCTCCTTTGAGGAGGCTCCATGCCCCAGTAATGTCTTCAAAGAAAAGGTACTACAACCCAGATCTGCCAAACCTCGAAACATGACCCTTCTATCCTCTGCATACAAAGGACAGCGTATTAACACATGAAGAACAGATTCAGTGACACCACAAAAATGACAGCAACCGTCCAGATGTTTCCCAAACACATACAGCCCACTGTTTAACCCATAGTGACCCAGCCTGAGCCTCGCCAACTTCACATCATTGTGACATGAGACACCCAGTGACACATCACCCTGCTCTACTTTTGAAACAATAGTGTGAAGGTGTCTTCCCTTGGTCTCAGTATCCCAAATGTGCTGCCACTGCTGGTTTATACTACCATTAACAAAACAACGCCACTCCAGTCTACAAAAAGGAACATGAAACAGGATGGCATCCGGTCTTAGGCCGTCCTTAGCAGCAGCATCAGCCATTTCATTCCCATGAATACCCACGTGGGCTGGGACCCACAGAAACCCTACACAACACCCAGTCTCCCCAAGTTTAAAAAGCAACATCAAAATTTCACTAACCACATCTGCTCTGGCCACGCACCCTCCACCCACTAAAGATACCAGCAAAGACAGAGAATCAGAACAAATTACCACACTTTTAAGTCCAGCGTCCTCTACCCACCACAGTGCCCAGAGGATCGCAAACAACTCAGTGGTAAACACAGAAATGCCATCAGATAAACGGTGACACTGACTGAACCCAAATGGAGGAACATAAACACCAAAACCCACCCTTCCAGTTGCTGTATCTCTCGAACCATCTGTGTAAGTCTGGGTAACGCCTCTCCACACAGTCCTGAGTTGGACATTTGCATAAGTCGCCAGACTTCCTTTAAAATCTCAAAAATTCTTGAAAGGGTAGTTGTAAAACAGCTAACTGATCATCTGCAGAGGAATGGTCTATTTGAAGACTTTCAGTCAGGGTTTAGAATTCATCATAGTACAAAAACAGCAGGTTACAAATGATCTTCTTATGGCCTCAGACAGTGGACTCATCTCTGTGCTTGTTCTGTTAGACCTCAGTGCTGCTTTTGATACTGTTGACCATAACATTTTATTACAGAGATTAGAGCATGCCATAGGTATTAAAGACACTGCGCTGCGGTGGTTTGAATCATATTTATCTAATAGATTACTATTTGTTCATGTAAATGGGGAGTCTTCTTCACAGACTAAGGTTAATTATGGAGTTCCACAAGGTTCTGTGCTAGGACCAATTTTATTCACTTTATACATGCTTCCCTTAGGCAGTATTATTAGAAAGCATTGCTTAAATTTTCATTGTTACGCAGATGATACCCAGCTTTATCTATCCATGAAGCCAGAGGACACATACCAATTAGTTAAACTGTAGGATTGTCTTACAGCCATAAAGACATGGATGACCTCTAATTTCCTGCTTTTAAACTCAGATAAAACTGAAGTTATTGTACTTGGCCCCACAAATCTTAGAAACATGGTGTCTAACCAGATCCTTACTCTGGATGGCATTACCCTGACCTCTAGTAGTACTGTGAGAAATCTTGGAGTCATTTTTGATCAGGATATGTCCTTCAATGCGCATATTAAGCAAATATGTAGGACTGCTTTTTTGCATTTGTGCAATATCTCTAAAATTAGAAAGGTCTTGTCTCAGAGTGATGCTGAATAGAATAGAATTTAAAATTCTTCTTCTTACTTATAAGGTTTTGAATAATCAGGTCCCATCTTATCTTAGGGACCTCATAGTACCATATCACCCCAATAGAGCACTTCGCTCTCAGACTGCAGGCTTACTTGTAGTTCCTAGGGTTTGTAAGAGTAGAATGGGAGGCAGAGCCTTCAGCTTTCAGGCTCCTCTCCTGTGGAACCAGCTCCCAATTCAGATCAGGGAGACAGACACCCTCTCTACTTTTAAGATTAGGCTTAAAACTTTCCTTTTTGCTAAAGCTTATAGTTAGGGCTGGATCAGGTGACCCTGAACCATCCCTTAGTTATGCTGCTATAGACTTAGACTGCTGGGGGGTTCCCATGATGCACTGAGTGTTTCTTTCTCTTTTTGCTCTGTATGCACCACTCTGCATTTAATCATTAGTGATTGATCTCTGCTCTCTTCCACAGCATGTCATTTTACTGATTCTCTCCCCTCAGCCCCAACCAGTCCCAGCAGAAGACTGCCCCTCCCTGAGCCTGGTTCTGCTGGAGGTTTCTTCCTGTCGCCAAGTGCTTGCTCACAGGGGGTCGTTTTGACCGTTGGGGTTTTTCTGTAATTATTGTATGGCTTTTGCCTTACAATATAAAGCACCTTGGGGCAACTGTTTGTTGTGATTTGGCACTATATAAATAAAATTGATTTGATTTGATTTGAAAATCTTTATGCAACTCTGTCAATGACAAATCAATATCTGGCACAGGCCACAGCCAAGGTGGAGTTACTGGCCAGACCACTGGAGGAGCAAGATTGAGCCCCTGTAATCGACCTTTTAGGGAAAACAGAAAACAGCGTCCGTTGTGTGTATTTGTGCCACCTCAAAATTCCCAACTGTCATCCAGCACAGAAGAGGACGAAAGCGCCGTTCCAGCCCCCTTTAATTTCAGTATATAGTTTAATCCCAGTTTCCAATCTCAGACTTAAAGGGGTTTCCCCCGACTCGACCAATAGTGCAGGAAGTGAAGTAGTTTTAAAAGCTCCAACACACAATCTTAACACTTTAGCCTGAACAATGTCAAGTTTTCCCAATAAAGATTTTACTGCAGACCCATACACCACACAGCCATAATCAAACACGGACCTAATTAAAGCTTTATAAAGAGTCAACATCACGGTGCGTTCAGCCCCCCATGTTGTTCCAGTCAGACACCTCATAACATTAATCACTTTAGTACTCTTATCCACAATTTTCTGTATATGATCTTTATACGTAAGTCGCTCATCCAGCACTACTCCAAGGAACTTGAACGATTTAACCTTTCAATACGTTCACCGTACAGTGTAAGAGGTTGCTCACAACCATGCTTCTTCCTTCCAAAAACCACAAACTTAGTTTTGGAAGCAGACAATCGAAATCCCCATCTGTCAGCCCAGCCCTGTACCTTATCTAATGCACACTGCATTTGAGTAAATAGGTGTGTAACATTAATGCCCCTTTTCCAAAGGGCCCCATCATCCGCAAATAAAGATCTGCCAAAGCTACCATCAACAGCATCAAAGAGATCATTAACCATAACATTGAAAAGGACAGGACTGATAACGCTGCCCTGAGGGGTCCCATTATCAACAAGAAAGGCATCAGAAAAACAGTTACCCACTCTAAAGGGGCTTTCACAGTGGCGTATACGTAGAGCTGCTCATTACAGCGTATCATCTACGCTGTAATGAGCAGCTCTCCGCCCACTTCACGAGGAGTTTTTTTCTCAATACGTAGCAGTATGTTGAGGGCTACATGCGTAGGATGGAAGAAATTAAACCTGTTTAATTTTCTTCGGCGTACAGCACAGCATGGAGCCGTCAGGCGAGTACACACAGCGCCGTGCTACTGTCCGCTATTGTGAGCCTGCCCACGCTTCAACACGGTACTGTGCGCCATTTCACATCTCCCTGTTGTTCTTCTGGAGCTATAAATACTGCAAGAGCGTGCTTCACTTTATCATACAGGACTCATTATATGAGGACTGTTTCACTGTGTCGCATTGTTTCATAAAAACGCTCTCTCTCTCTCTCTCTCTCTCTCTCTCTCTCTCTCTCTCTCTCTCTCTCTCTCTCTCTCTGTGTGTGTGTGAGAGAGAGCGAGAGAGAGAGAGAACACTTCTATCACTCAAGAAGTGCTTAATCCAGTTCAACATCCTCCCTTTTATACCTGCATCTAAAAGTTTTATTATAAGACCGTCCTTCCAGAGCATATCATATGCCTTTTCAATATCCAGAAAAACCATCAACACAGCTTCTCAATTGCTCAACGCTTTCTTAATATCACTATCTAAAACCAATCAATGAATCAATTTTTTTATATAGCGCCAAATCACAACAAACAGTTGCCCCAAGGCGCTTTATATTGTAAGGCAAGGCCATACAATAATTATGTAAAACCCCAACGGTCAAAACGACCCCCTGTGAGCAAGCACTTGGCTACAGTGGGAAGGAAAAACTCCCTTTTAACAGGAAGAAACCTCCAGCAGAACCAGGCTCAGGGAGGGGAAGTCTTCTGCTGGGACTGGTTGGGGCTGAGGGAAAAAAACAGGAAAAAGACATGCTGTGGAGGGGAGCAGAGATCAATCACTAATGATTAAATGCAGAGTGGTGCATACAGAGCAAAAAGAGAAAGAAACAGTGCATCATGGGAACCCCCCAGCAGTCTACGTCTATAGCAGCATAACTAAGGGATGGTTCAGGGTCACCTGATCCAGCCCTAACTATAAGCTTTAGCAAAAAGGAAAGTTTTAAGCCTAATCTTAAAAGTAGAGAGGGTGTCTGTCTCCCTGATCTGAATTGGGAGCTGGTTCCACAGGAGAGGAGCCTGAAAGCTGAAGGCTCTGCCTCCCATTCTACTCTTACAAACCCTAGGAACTACAAGTAAGCCTGCAGTCTGAGAGCGAAGAGCTCTATTGGGGTGATATGGTACTACGAGGTCCCTAAGATAAGATGGGACCTGATTATTCAAAACCTTATAAGTAAGAAGAAGAATTTTAAATTCTATTCTAGAATTAACAGGAAGCCAATGAAGAGAGGCCAATATGGGTGAGATATGCTCTCTCCTTCTAGTCCCCGCTAGTACTCTAGCTGCAGCATTTTGAATTAACTGAAGGCTTTTTAGGGAACTTTTAGGACAACCTGATAATAATGAATTACAATAGTCCAGCCTAGAGGAAATAAATGCATGAATTAGTTTTTCAGCATCACTCTGAGACAAGACCTTTCTGATTTTAGAGATATTGCGTAAATGCAAAAAAGCAGTCCTACATATTTGTTTAATATGCGCTTTGAATGACATATCCTGATCAAAAATGACTCCAAGATTTCTCACAGTATTACTAGAGGTCAGGGTAATGCCATCCACAGTAAGGATCTGGTTAGACACCATGTTTCTAAGATTTGTGGGGCCAAGTACAATAACTTCAGTTTTATCTGAGTTTAAAAGCAGGAAATTAGAGGTCATCCATGTCTTTATGTCTGTAAGACAATCCTGCAGTTTAGCTAATTGGTGTGTGTCCTCTGGCTTCATGGATAGATAAAGCTGGGTATCATCTGCGTAACAATGAAAATTTAAGCAATACCGTCTAATAATACTGCCTAAGGGAAGCATGTATAAAGTGAATAAAATTGGTCCTAGCACAGAACCTTGTGGAACTCCATAATTAACTTTAGTCTGTGAAGAAGATTCCCCATTTACATGAACAAATTGTAATCTATTAGACAAATATGATTCAAACCACCGCAGCGCAGTGCCTTTAATACCTATGGCATGCTCTAATCTCTGTAATAAAATTTTATGGTCAACAGTATCAAAAGCAGCACTGAGGTCTAACAGAACAAGCACAGAGATGAGTCCACTGTCCGAGGCCATAAGAAGATCATTTGTAACCTTCACTAATGCTGTTTCTGTACTATGATGAATTCTAAAACCTGACTGAAACTCTTCAAATAGACCATTCCTCTGCAGATGATCAGTTAGCTGTTTTACAACTACCCTTTCAAGAATTTTTGAGAGAAAAGGAAGGTTGGAGATTGGCCTATAATTAGCTAAGATAGCTGGGTCAAGTGATGGCTTTTTAAGTAATGGTTTAATTACTGCCACCTTAAAAGCCTGTGGTACATAGCCAACTAACAAAGATAGATTGATCATATTTAAGATCAAAGCATTAAATAATGGTAGGGCTTCCTTGAGCAGCCTGGTAGGAATGGGGTCTAATAGACATGTTGATGGTTTGGATGAAGTAACTAATGAAAATAACTCAGACAGAACAATCGGAGAGAAAGAGTCTAACCAAATACAGGCATCACTGAAAGCAGCCAAAGATAACGATACGTCTTTGGGATGGTTATGAGTAATTTTTTCTCTAATAGTTAAAATTTTGTTAGCAAAGAAAGTCATGAAGTCATTACTAGTTAAAGTTAATGGAATACTCAGCTCAATAGAGCTCTGACTCTTTGTCAGCCTGGCTACAGTGCTGAAAAGAAACCTGGGGTTGTTCTTATTTTCTTCAATTAGTGATGAGTAGAAAGATGTCCTAGCTTTACGGAGGGCTTTTTTTTATAGAGCAACAGACTCTTTTTCCAGGCTAAGTGAAGATCTTCTAAATTAGTGAGACGCCATTTCCTCTCCAACTTACGGGTTATCTGCTTTAAGCTACGGGTTTGTGAGTTATACCACGGAGTCAGGCACTTCTGATTTAAAGCTCTCTTTTTTAGAGGAGCTGCAGCATCCAAAGTTGTCTTCAATGAGGATGTAAAACTATTGAAGAGATACTCTATCTCACTTACAGAGTTTAGGTAGCTACTCTGCACTGTGTTGGTATATGGCATTAGAGAACATAAAGAAGGAATCATATCCTTAAACCTAGTTACAGCGCTTTCTGAAAGACTTCTAGTGTAATGAAACTTATTCCCCACTGCTGGGTAGTCCATCAGAGTAAATGTAAATGTTATTAAGAAATGATCAGACAGAAGGGAGTTTTCAGGGAATACTGTTAAGTCTTCTATTTCCATACCATAAGTCAGAACAAGATCTAAGATATGATTAAAGTTGTGGGTGGACTCATTTACTTTTTGAGCAAAGCCAATAGAGTCTAATAATAGATTAAATGCAGTGTTGAGGCTGTCATTCTCAGCATCTGTGTGGATGTTAAAATCGCCCACTATAATTATCTTATCTGAGTTAAGCACTAAGTCAGACAAAAGGTCTGAAAATTCACAGAGAAACTCACAGTAACGACCAGGTGGACGATAGATAATAACAAATAAAACTGGTTTTTGGGACTTCCAATTTGGATGGACAAGACTAAGAGTCAAGCTTTCAAATGAATTAAAGCTCTGTCTGGGTTTTTGATTAATTAATAAGCTGGAATGGAAGATTGCTGCTAATCCTCCGCCCCGGCCCGTGCTACGAGCATTCTGACAGTTAGTGTGACTCGGGGGTGTTGACTCATTTAAACTAACATATTCATCCTGCTGTAACCAGGTTTCTGTAAGGCAGAATAAATCAATATGTTGATCAATTATTATATCATTTACCAACAGGGACTTAGAAGAGAGAGACCTAATGTTTAATAGGCCACATTTAACTGTTTTAGTCTGTGGTGCAGTTGAAGGTGCTATATTATTTTTTCTTTTTGAATTTTTATGCTTAAATAGATTTTTGCTGGTTATTGGTAGTCTGGGAGCAGGCACCGTCTCTACGGGGATGGGGTAATGAGGGGATGGCAGGGGGAGAGAAGCTGCAGAGAGGTGTGTAAGACTACAACTCTGCTTCCTGGTCCCAACCCTGGATAGTCACGGTTTGGAGGATTTAAGAAAATTGGCCAGATTTCTAGAAATGAGAGCTGCTCCATCCAAAGTGGGATGGATGCCGTCTCTCCTAACAAGACCAGGTTTTCCCCAGAAGCTTTGCCAATTATCTATGAAGCCCACCTCATGTTTTGGACACCACTCAGACAGCCAGCAATTCAAGGAGAACATGCGGCTAAACATGTCACTCCCGGTCCGATTGGGGAGGGGCCCAGAGAAAACTACAGAGTCCGACATTGTTTTTGCAAAGTTACACACCGATTCAATGTTAATTTTAGTGACCTCCGATTGGCGTAACCGGGCGTCATTACTGCCGACGTGAATTACAATCTTACCAAATTTACGCTTAGCCTTAGCCAGCAGTTTCAAATTTCCTTCAATGTTGCCTGCTCTGGCCCCCGGAAGACAATTGACTATGGTTGCTGGTGTCGCTAACTTCACATTTCTCAAAACAGAGTCGCCAATAACCAGAGTTTGATCCTCGGCGGGTGTGTCGCCGAGTGGGGAAAAACGGTTAGAAATGTGAACAGGTTGGCGGTGTACACGGGGCTTCTGTTTAGGACTACGCTTCCTCCTCACAGTCACCCAGTCGGCCTGCTTTCCCGGCTGCTCGGGATCTGCCAGAGGGAAACTAACGGCGGCTAAGCTACCTTGGTCCGCACCGACTACAGGGGCCTGGCTAGCTGTAGAATTTTCCACGGTGCGGAGCCGAGTCTCCAATTCGCCCAGCCTGGCCTCCAAAGCTACGAATAAGCTACACTTATTACAAGTATCATTACTGCTAAAGGAGGCCGAGGAATAACTAAACATTTTACACCCAGAGCAGAAAAGTGCGGGAGAGACAGGAGAAGCCACCATGCTAAACCGGCTAAGAGCTAGTAGCTGCGCTAAGCTAGCGGATTCCTAAAAACACACAAAGTGAATAATGTGTAAATAATTTAGAGGTGATTCAGCAGAGGGAGTGCTTTAGTTAAGGCACGTGAAGATTACACTGTGAAGCAAATCGTTATCTAGGTAACTAGAGCAATCTAACTGCGCAGATTAAACAGCTAACAGATGCAGCAAAACACCGCTGTGCTCCGGAACAGGAAGTGATACAATACCGCAGTGAGAGCCAACCACCAGTAGAGGGTGGTTGGCTCTCACTGCGTTAGTGCAAACAACTGAATCATTCCTGATTTTTAGATACAGAGTGAGTGGTTTTTGCTGGAGCTTGCTAAAAACTATAAACAGGCTGCAGCTGTGAATATCTGAAAGAAAACAGTTTGCAGATTTTTAACATACAGAAAGAACAATTTGCAAATGAGCAGATGTTAATAGATGATAATAAACGGTAAACATGTCTTTGACAATATAATTTATCTAACATAACATAACATCTGTTTTATCGTTTATTACATCTCAACCACATCCAGTGCATTAATCACAACCACTTGTTAATAAAATTTTCAGATGAATATAGTAACCAAAAAAAAAAAAAAAGAAAAAACAGGAAGACAAAATGACAGTGAACAAATGATAAAGAATTTAAAATGTTATGTGGTGTATTTGATTGTTTCCAGGGCGGTGTCAGAACCTCAGGAATATCGACCTCGTAATCAGGTGGTTGATAGGCTGGGCATCTGCATATAGCATAATAGCAGACATCATACTCTGGTTCCTGCTCAATATCATCGGTCGACAATGGTTGGAAGTGGGTAGTTTCTCGATGGAGGGCTCGCTGTACGACATTACATTGGACAAAGGCGTTGGAGACTAATTTTACAATGATGGAACGGAGGCAAGGCACTATGCAGCAAAATAAGAGTGCAAAAACTGCAATAATGATCAATAGAGGGGTCAAAGCTCATAGTAGAAGTTGCCACCAACTTCCTGATGTAAACCATGACCAGACTCCAGCTAGGTGATGACATTGTTGCTTGTACAGAGTCACGGACCTCTGACATCTCTTGTAGGGCTCGGGTGATATCACCTCCATCAGCTGTGTTGTCCGGGATAAAGGTGCAGCACGCTGTGCCCACCAAAGCACACACTCCACTGGAGGGTGCGGTCAGCTGATCAAGAACCATACGGTTTTGTAGTACCATCAGTCGCAGGGCCCTAATTTCCTTGGTGGTTGCGTTGGCCATCTCAAGTTTGGAGTTCATGAACTGCAGAAACTTCCAGTGGGTGAACTCAACTTCTAGAGCTACGAGGTTGACCCCAACATGTGGAAGTATGCCGAATAGTGACCTCCATCCCTGACTGAATATTCTTTTATCACTAGGAATATGGCTGGTATCAGACAGTTTTCGTTTAGCGCAAACATTATGTGGTTCACGGAACTTGATGGCTTTGGACCATTGATCTTTAGGAATATGTACTACTGGTTCGTGTAAATTAATCATTCCACATCTTCCACCCCAATTGGGAGGAAGGTGAGCGTAAACATTGGTCCCGCATAGCCAATAATAATCAATGAGGGCTCTAGTGCCCTTCTGAGTTGGCGCTATGGCTGCACAGTAACAGCGCTTAACGTAAGGGGCCTGGGTGGTGTTACACCAGAAACGGTCTGCATCCCTGATGAGGTGGGCCTTGTTCCACTGGGTCTTATCCTGTTTACAGGTTTTATTTCTGTCGCATTCAATTTTTTTTTGCTGTTTCATTTACATAATTTCATAATTTCATTTCATATTTTTCATTTCAATTTCATATTTCATTTGTGATCTTATATTTTATCTTATTTTGGCACATATTTTATATTTTATCTTAGCATTTTATATTGCTCTCTGTTTAATGTTGCACCATTATATCGAAGCAAATTCCTAGCCTGTGAATCCTGTTCATTGGCAATGGCAATAAACGTCTTCTGATTCTGATTCTGATTCTGATAATTGCAGAAGGTGTAAGTAAAATTGCAGGAGTGAGGTGGAAGCCACCCAAGCAGGTTTGAGCCATTCCCAATTACGCAATAATCAAAGCTATGATAAGGTGTTAAATCAGTTATCAGTAGGGGGTCCTGCACCTGGGGCCATGATAACATAGGAGGTAAACCGGTACAGTTCTTTCCCTCCAAGGGAGACGCAGTGGTTTTGTTCAGAGGTACAGAATAATTTCCTGGGTAGGTTGACAGGCCTATCAAACAATCAGTATTAGCTCGAGACGTTGGAGTCGCATGTAGTCCATTATGTGTGGTGGAAACAGGCATATGTGTACAGACATAACAGTTGGTACGGTTCACTGGATGTGAAGTGTAATTTACGTAGCGCCACCACATGTTGGTGTGGTAAGGATGTTGTGGTTCATCAGGGTGGTCGATGTATCGTATTTCCCTCCGGGTGAGAGGTTGAACGGGAGCTGATTCATCAGGAGCGTTTTCAGACGGAGGAGGTCATTCCCACATCTGCCAGAAGAGGTGTCCCAGTAGACAGAAACATGCTAAGATCACAACACACCAGACTGTCTGCCAGACTCGCCCACAACCACGGCGCTTGGCACGTGGGTTGGGTGTACTCTGCGGATCAGTCATTGGTGCTAGGCCGCAGCGCCACCTATAGACCACTCTAAGTGAGTAAGGATCTCCCTGCTTCACTGACGTTGAGATGAGACACCACTATACGGTGAATCCCCTTTGTAGTCAGACTTCCCCTTACTCGTTTGTGGTAACAGGCACACACTGCAGCTTACAGTGACTTAGATGTATCCATGATGGTCTTTCAGCGATCTTCACGGCTGTTGGTGTGGTCAGCAACACTTGGAACGGGCCTTCCCACCGTGGGCTGGACCAGTTTTTCCTTTTTATGGCCTTAATAAAAACAACTGTTTAAATAAGAATTAGTTTGGAAAATCACAAACAGTAAAAATCCAAAATTAGACAATTGTCATAAATTAGAATCCAAATGAATTTGATTTTAGAGATGTGTTATCTCAATTTAAACTTAAAAAGCCATCACTTGACCCAGCTATCTCAGCTAATTATAGGCCAATCTCCAACCTTCCTTTTCTCTCAAAAATTCTTGAAAGGGTAGTTGTAAAACAGCTAACTGATCATCTGCAGAGGAATGGTCTATTTGAAGAGTTTCAGTCAGGTTTTAGAATTCATCATAGTACAGAAACAGCATTAGTGAAGGTTACAAATGATCTTCTTATGGCCTCAGACAGTGGACTCATCTCTGTGCTTGTTCTGTTAGACCTCAGTGCTGCTTTTGATACTGTTGACCATAAAATTTTATTACAGAGATTAGAGCATGTCATAGGTATTAAAGGCACTGCACTGCGGTGGTTTGAATCATATTTATCTAATAGATTACAATTTGTTCATGTAAATGGGGAATCTTCTTCACAGACTAAGGTTAATTATGGAGTTCCACAAGGTTCTGTGCTAGGACCAATTTTATTCACTTTATACATGCTTCCCTTAGGCAGTATTATTAGACGGCATTGCTTAAATTTTCATTGTTACGCAGATGATACCCAGCTTTATCTATCCATGAAGCCAGAGGACACACACCAATTAGCTAAACTGCAGGATTGTCTTACAGACATAAAGACATGGATGACCTCTAATTTCCTGCTTTTAAACTCAGATAAAACTGAAGTTATTGTACTTGGCCCCACAAATCTTAGAAACATGGTGTCTAACCAGATCCTTACTCTGGATGGCATTACTCTGACCTCTAGTAATACTGTGAGAAATCTTGGAGTCATTTTTGATCAGGATATGTCATTCAAAGCGCATACTAAACAAATATGTAGGACTGCTTTTTTGCATTTACGCAATATCTCTAAAATTAGAAAGGTCTTGTCTCAGAGTGATGCTGAAAAACTAATTCATGCATTTATTTCCGCTAGGCTGGACTATTGTAATTCATTATTATCAGGTTGTCCTAAAAGTTCCCTGAAAAGCCTTCAGTTAATTCAAAATGCTGCAGCTAGAGTACTAACGGGGACTAGAAGAAGAGAGCATATCTCACCCATATTGGCCTCTCTTCATTGGCTTCCTGTTAATTCTAGAATAGAATTTAAAATTCTTCTTCTTACTTATAAGGTTTTGAATAATCAGCTCCCATCTTATCTTAGGGACCTCATAGTACCATATCACCCCAATAGAGCGCTTCGCTCTTTGACTGCAGGCTTACGTGTAGTTCCTAAGGTTTGTAGAATGGGAGGCAGAGCCTTCAGCTTTCAGGGTCCTCTCCTGTGGAACCAGCTCCCAATTCAGATCAGGGAGACAGACACGCTCTCTACTTTTAAGATTAGGCTTAAAACTTTCCTTTTTGCTAAAGCTTATAGTTAGGGCTGGACCAGGTGACCCTGAACCATCCCTTAGTTATGCTGCTATAGACTTAGACTGCTGGGGGGTTCCCATGATGCACTGAGTGTTTCTTTCTCTTTTTGCTCTGTATGCACCACTCTGCATTTAATCATTAGTGATTGATCTCTGCTCCCCTCCACAGCATGTCTTTTTCCTGGTTCTCTCCCTCAGCCCCAACCAGTCCCAGCAGAAGACTGCCCCTCCCTGAGTCTGGTTCTGCTGGAGGTTTCTTCCTGTTAAAAGGGAGTTTTTCCTTCCCATTGTCGCCAAGTGCTTGCTCACAGGGGGTCGTTTTGACCGTTGGGGTTTCTACGTAATTATTGTATGGCCTTGCCTTACAATATAAAGCGCCTTGGGGCAACTGTTTGTTGTGATTTGGCGCTATATAAATAAAATTGATTGATTGATTGATTGAATTTATTAAAGTGAAGGAGTTAATCACCAACACTTTTTTTTTCAATTGGAATCAGGATCGTACTAGCTTAATCAGTTTAAAAGTCGTTAAAAATCGTTAAACGATGCAATAAGTTTCACTGATCACTGTCAAGTATTCACAAAAGGAAGCTTGTCAACTATTTACAAATTCGGCTCAATGAGTTTAAAGCCGAAAAGGATGCAATGCGGTCCTCCACCTGTAGGTGGGATCACTTGTTCAATAGGCTTGGAGTCTCAAGGAAGGGAGAGGGTTCCCCCTGCTCACTTCCTTTCCTGTCCGCAGTTCCAAGTGGGCTTTTTTGTATCGACACTTTGAGAAGAAATAAATTTGGAAAACTATCTTTTGGCTGCTTTGGTCTGGTCTACAACTGTGTTTAAGCAATGCAACCTTCTACAATGCTCTTCACCAGGGGCTTGATGACTTTATGAAGTTTTTCCGAGTGAGTTAGCAGAGTTAGCTTAGCGTAGCGTGGCCTAGCTTAGCCCATGTGCTGTCGTGCTGTTAAATTTTATCGTGTTATAAATTTAAAGTCGGTAGGCGGACTCGACGTTTTGTGTTCGTTAGCTTCCCTTCAATTGATCAACGTTAGTTTGCGCCGACGAATTTAATCGTTTCTTATTTTAAAGGTAAATTAGTTCGTGTGTTAGCGGCTAATAGTTGGTGGCTGCTTTTTAGCGCGCCGATATGAGGCTGTAGCTTGTCTCAGGTCATAAATCACGTTCGCTTTCTAGCTTGGCTGAAGCATATACTTGAGGAGCCAAAATAATTCACTTTTGTGTTTTCAAAAATAAAAGTTTGACGTGTCCGTCCACAAAACATTTAAATAAATTTGCTCAGAGCACATAGACGTTCTTTGAACTTTAAACAACACATTTAAATGTGGGTAAAAATAAAACGTTTAACTGGAAAAGACGCAATTAAATTATTTGGTAAAATAACAGCTTTTTACTGGATAGTCACAGTTAGTTAGTGTTATTTGTGGTCTCACAAATAAAGTGTCTGTCTTTTAAGTCCTGATAAGTGTATAAGTTATAATCAGTACTGGTTGTCCTTGTGCAAGTGTGCAATCAGTTCTGCAGATATGTGTGGCAGCAGCTGACGTGCTTCAACAATGTGGTCAGGCAATTTCACAGCAGCATATTTAAAAAAAAAAAATTAGATACTTAGCTTTTTATGTGGTATCAAGTAACATAATTCGGTTTAGTAAGGTCTATAACACTATCATATGTCAGGAAACTTCCTACTTTTCAAAGTTTTACTACAAACAGTCAATATTTCTGAAGGATTTTTTTGTCAATTTCTCAGGAAAAAAAAAATCATTTTTCACACTCACTTTAACAATTGTTCAGGATGGAGTGCATGCTGTAAATCAGTCAATTGCTTTACAGCCTTTTTGAAGTAGGCATGAAGCCTGTGTCGTGTCCGTCAGGTCCGAGTATCTAGTCGCCTTTGTGGCGTCATGTCATCTGTAGTCAGTCTGACCACTTTCATTCCTCCTGAAGTTGGGAGGATGCCAATCTTTAGACTTTGAAATCTTGGAGTCATTTTTGATCAGGATATGTCATTCAATGCGCATATTAAACAAATATGTAGGACTGCTGTTTTGCATTTACGCAATATCTCTAAAATCAGAAAGGTCTTGTCTCAGAGTGATGCTGAAAAACTAATTCATGCATTTATTTCCTCTAGGCTGGACTATTGTAATTCATTATTATCAGGTTGTCCTAAAAGTTCCCTGAAAAGCCTTCAGTTAATTCAAAATGCTGCAGCTAGAGTACTGACGGGGACTAGAAGGAGAGAGCATATCTCACCCATATTGGCCTCTCTTCATTGGCTTCCTGTTAATTCTAGAATAGAATTTAAAATTCTTCTTCTTACTTATACTACTACTGACTCCTTGCTTGCCTCTACTGGTGGTTGGCTCTCACTGCGGTATTGTATCACTTCCTGTTTCGGAGCACAGCGGTGTTTTTCTGTATCTGTTAGCTGTTTAATCTGCGCTGTTAGATTGATCTAGTTATCTAGATTACGATTTGTTTCCCAGTGTAATCTTTACGTGCCTTAACTAAAGCACTCCTTCTGCTGAATCACCTCTAAATTATTTACACATTATTCACTTTGCGTGTTTTTAGGAATCCGCTAGCTTAGCGTAGCTACTAGCTCTTAGCCGATTTAGCATGCCGGCTTCTCCTGTCTCTCCCGCACTTTTCTGCTCTGGGTGTGAAATGTTTAGTTATTCCTCGGCCTCCTTTAGCAGTAACGGTACTTGTAATAAGTGTAGCTTATTCGTAGCTTTGGAGGCCAGGCTTGGCAAATTGGAGACTCGGCTCTGCACCGTGGAAAATTCTACAGCTAGCCAGGCCCCTGTAGTCGGTGCGGACCAAGGTAGCTTAGCCGGCGTTAGTTACCCCCTGGCAGATCCCGAGCAGCCGGGAAAGCAGGCTGACTGGGTGACTGTGAGGAGGAAGCGTAGCCCTAAACAGAAGCCCCGTGTACACCGCCAACCCGTTCACATCTCTAACCGTTTTTCCCCACTCGACGACACACCCGCCGAGGATCAAACTCTGGTTATTGGTGACTCTGTTTTGCGAAATGTGAAGTTAGCGACACCAGCAACCATAGTCAATTGTCTTCCGGGGGCCAGAGCAGGCGACATTGAAGGAAATTTGAAACTGCTGGCTAAGGCTAAGCGTAAATTTGGTAAGATTGTAATTCACGTCGGCAGTAATGACACCCGGTTATGCCAATCGGAGGTCACTAAAATTAACATTAAATCGGTGTGTAACTTTGCAAAAACAATGTCGGACTCTGTAGTTTTCTGTGGGCCCCTCCCCAATCAGACCGGGAGTGACATGTTTAGCCGCATGTTCTCCTTGAATTGCTGGCTGTCTGAGTGGTGTCCAAAAAATGAGGTGGGCTTCATAGATAATTGGCAAAGCTTCTGGGGAAAACCTGGTCTTGTTAGGAGAGACGGCATCCATCCCACTTTGGATGGAGCAGCTCTCATTTCTAGAAATCTGGCCAATTTTCTTAAATCCTCCAAACCGTGACTATCCAGGGTTGGGACCAGGAAGCAGAGTTGTAGTCTTACACACCTCTCTGCAGCTTCTCTCCCCCTGCCATCCCCTCATTACCCCATCCCCGTAGAGACGGTGCCTGCTCCCAGACTACCAATAACCAGCAAAAATCTATTTAAGCATAAAAATTAAAAAAGAAAAAATAATATAGCACCTTCAACTGCACCACAGACTAAAACAGTTAAATGTGGTCTATTAAACATTAGGTCTCTCTCTTCTAAGTCCCTGTTGGTAAATGATATAATAATTGATCAACATATTGATTTATTCTGCCTTACAGAAACCTGGTTACAGCAGGATGAATATGTTAGTTTAAATGAGTCAACACCCCCGAGTCACACTAACTGTCAGAATGCTCGTAGCACGGGCCGGGGCGGAGGATTAGCAGCAATCTTCCATTCCAGCTTATTAATTAATCAAAAACCCAGACAGAGCTTTAATTCATTTGAAAGCTTGACTCTTAGTCTTGTCCATCCAAATTGGAAGTCCCAAAAACCAGTTTTATTTGTTATTATCTATCCTCCACCTGGTCGTTACTGTGAGTTTCTCTGTGAATTTTCAGACCTTTTGTCTGACTTAGTGCTTAGCTCAGATAAGATAATTATAGTGGGCGATTTTAACATCCACACAGATGCTGAGAATGACAGCCTCAACACTGCATTTAATCTATTATTAGACTCTATTGGCTTTGCTCAAAAAGTAAATGAGTCCACCCACCACTTTAATCATATCTTAGATCTTGTTCTGACTTATGGTATGGAAATAGAAGACTTAACAGTATTCCCTGAAAACTCCCTTCTGTCTGATCATTTCTTAATAACATTTACATTTACTCTGATGGACTACCCAGCAGTGGGGAATAAGTTTCATTACACTAGAAGTCTTTCAGAAAGCGCTGTAACTAGGTTTAAGGATATGATTCCTTCTTTATGTTCTCTAATGCCATATACCAACACAGTGCAGAGTAGCTACCTAAACTCTGTAAGTGAGATAGAGTATCTCGTCAATAGTTTTACATCCTCATTGAAGACAACTTTGGATGCTGTAGCTCCTCTAAAAAAGAGAGCTTTAAATCAGAAGTGCCTGACTCCGTGGTATAACTCACAAACTCGTAGCTTAAAGCAGATAACCCGTAAGTTGGAGAGGAAATGGCGTCTCACTAATTGAGAAGATCTTCACTTAGCCTGGAAAAAGAGTCTGTTGCTCTATAAAAAAGCCCTCCGTAAAGCTAGGACATCTTTCTACTCATCACTAATTGAAGAAAATAAGAACAACCCCAGGTTTCTTTTCAGCACTGTAGCCAGGCTAACAAAGAGTCAGAGCTCTATTGAGCTGAGTATTCCATTAACTTTAACTAGTAATGACTTCATGACTTTCTTTGCTAACAAAATTTTAACTATTAGAGAAAAAATTACTCATAACCATCCCAAAGACGTATCGTTATCTTTGGCTGCTTTCAGTGATGCCTGTATTTGGTTAGACTCTTTCTCTCCAATTGTTCTGTCTGAGTTATTTTCATTAGTTACTTTATCCAAACCATCAACATGTCTATTAGACCCCATTCCTACCAGGCTGCTCAAGGAAGCCCTACCATTATTTAATGCTTCGATCTTAAATATGATCAATCTATCTTTGTTAGTTGGCTATGTACCACAGGCTTTTAAGGTGGCAGTAATTAAACCATTACTTAAAAAGCCATCACTTGACCCAGCTATCTTAGCTAATTATAGGCCAATCTCCAACCTTCCTTTTCTCTCAAAAATTCTTGAAAGGGTAGTTGTAAAACAGCTAACTGATCATCTGCAGAGGAATGGTCTATTTGAAGCGTTTCAGTCAGGTTTTAGAATTCATCATAGTACAGAAACAGCATTAGTGAAGGTTACAAATGATCTTCTTATGGCCTCGGACAGTGGACTCATCTCTGTGCTTGTTCTGTTAGACCTCAGTGCTGCTTTTGATACTGTTGACCATAAAATTTTATTACAGAGATTAGAGCATGCCATAGGTATTAAAGGCACTGCGCTGTGGTGGTTTGAATCATATTTGTCTAATAGATTACAATTTGTTCATGTAAATGGGGAATCTTCTTCACAGACTAAAGTTAATTATGGAGTTCCACAAGGTTCTGTGCTAGGACCAATTTTATTCACTTTATACATGCTTCCCTTAGGCAGTATTATTAGACGGTATTGCTTAAATTTTCATTGTTACGCAGATGATACCCAGCTTTATCTATCCATGAAGCCAGAGGACACACACCAATTAGCTAAACTGCAGGATTGTCTTACAGACATAAAGACATGGATGACCTCTAATTTCCTGCTTTTAAACTCAGATAAAACTGAAGTTATTGTACTTGGCCCCACAAATCTTAGAAACATGGTGTCTAACCAGATCCTTACTGTGGATGGCATTACCCTGACCTCTAGTAATACTGTGAGAAATCTTGGAGTCATTTTTGATCAGGATATGTCATTCAAAGCGCATATTAAACAAATATGTAGGACTGCTTTTTTGCATTTACGCAATATCTCTAAAATCAGAAAGTTCTTGTCTCAGAGTGATGCTGAAAAACTAATTCATGCATTTATTTCCTCTAGGCTGGACTATTGTAATTCATTATTATCAGGTTGTCCTAAAAGTTCCCTAAAAAGCCTTCAGTTAATTCAAAATGCTGCAGCTAGAGTACTGACGGGGACTAGAAGGAGAGAGCATATCTCACCCATATTGGCCTCTCTTCATTGGCTTCCTGTTAATTCTAGAATAGAATTTAAAATTCTTCTTCTTACTTATAAGGTTTTGAATAATCAGGTCCAATCTTATCTTAGGGACCTCGTAGTACCATATCACCCCAATAGAGAGCTTCGCTCTCAGACTGCAGGCTTACTTGTAGTTCCTAGGGTTTGTAAGAGTAGAATGGGAGGCAGAGCCTTCAGCTTTCAGGCTCCTCTCCTGTGGAACCAGCTCCCAATTCAGATCAGGGAGACAGACACCCTCTCTACTTTTAAGATTAGGCTTAAAACTTTCCTTTTTGCTAAAGCTTATAGTTAGGGCTGGATCAGGTGACCCTGAACCATCCCTTAGTTATGCTGCTATAGACGTAGACTGCTGGGGGGTTCCCATGATGCACTGTTTCTTTCTCTTTTTGCTCTGTATGCACCACTCTGCATTTAATCATTAGTGATCGATCTCTGCTCCCCTCCACAGCATGTCTTTTTCCTGGTTCTCTCCCTCAGCCCCAACCAGTCCCAGCAGAAGACTGCCCCTCCCTGAGCCTGGTTCTGCTGGAGGTTTCTTCCTGTTAAAAGGGAGTTTTTCCTTCCCACTGTAGCCAAGTGCTTGCTCACAGGGGGTCGTTTTGACCGTTGGGGTTTTACATAATTATTGTATGGCCTTGCCTTACAATATAAAGCGCCTTGGGGCAACTGTTTGTTGTGATTTGGCGCTATATAAATAAAATTGATTGATTGACTTTGTAACAAGTCACGTCCCAGGAGATTCACTGGACATGTTGGAGAAAAGACAATGGGTTTGTTTATTTCACGGTGGGTGTCTGGATCAGTAATGTTCACTGGTTTCAATATTACTTCTTGGTTAGTCATACTATTAGCTGATATCACATAAATTTTATTGTGTGACTCTTTTGCTTTAGGGGGCAGTGTGTTGCCCGTATCACACAAGAACGTAAACGGAAAACCACTTACCACCAAAGTGATGGTGGGTTTGTCTTTCATACTCTATTGTCCATGCTTCACAAATGTCCACTGAATCCAAATTGTCATTGTCAGAATCATCAGAGTTATCCTGCCTGTTAGTTGGTGTGACAGGAATGTCATCTGATTTAAATACTGCAGTTTTTGCAGCTTCTAGTCTTTTTTCAAAGGGAGCGGGGCCCTTCCTTTGAGATGGACCTTTTGTTGTGTGGGCCGCTGAAGAGGAGGTACTGCTGGCCCACCACCACCAGATGGCGCCCTGCTTGAAGTGCGGGCTTCAAGCAGAGAGGGCGTCATAGCAACCGGGAGTGACAGCTGTTACTCATCATCAGCATCAGCTGTCACTCATCCACATCATCACCACCACCTTAAAGGCCGGACTGCAACTCCACCTCCCCGCCGAGAAATCAACTACCAATCAGGTAATTTTCTCTGCTGAACAAAAACCTTGTGTAATAGTCTGAACTTCTGTTGCAGCCGTTTTCCTGTGGTGATTGCCTTATCTGTGGGATTTGCATTTGATGTGATCAGCGACGGCTTCGCTTCACACCCCAACCAGATAAGTGGTTAGACAGGAGCTGCACGAGTGTGTGATTGGAGGTGGAGGTGCTCCCTCCTTACTGAATACAGACTGTGGGACTACTGAGTGTGCGACCTCACACTCATCAGGACTGTCTCTGTTCTCTGCCAGCAGTACCGGGTCTGACTGCTGAAGACAGCGGCCACCTGGGGCGCAGGGCTTGGCGGCTCCGGTGTTCTTCAGCTCCGTTGGCAGTGGAAGCTGTGTGGGATCCGGCTCTTCTCTCGCCAGGCATCTTCTATCGTCGAGCCTGCCCACACGTCACCTGGTGTATGATTGACAGTCACTATGTTGTTATTGTCTGTACGTCGTTGTGCGATTCACAACATTAAATTGTTACTTTTGGCGCCCCCTGTTGTGGGTCCGTGTCACGACACTTTCACAACACCTTTTTGTTGAAGCAATAACATCATAATTTGTTTTACATTGGAATTTGGTTTTAATACGCCCATTAAGTGCTTCAACCTGTTCATCTAGTATATATGTATTAGATTAGTATATTCTATCAATTTTCGGTCATTTCTCACTCCCTCCTTTCTTGCTGCTTCTGCAGTTATTTTGTCTGATAGTGTCTCACACTCTGACACAATCAGTTTGCCCTTGAAGTCGTGTTTTCTCTTCCATTTTTCCACATATTTCTGTCCTTCTGGATCGCATTTTATCATAAATTTGACATCACCTTCAGGTGAATTGTTTTTTTGTGCAACAATAGCAACACGATTGTGTATTCCCCATTTTGGTCGTCTGTTGGTTCGATTCTTAGGGAATCCTAGACAGACAATTTATTTTTCCCTTTTTTACTGTTTGGTCAACAGTTTGACTGAAAAGTGTCAACCACTTCAACCTCCCGGAAGAGGTGGGTGACCTTGCCTAGTGCCTGTTTTCAGTCACGTCGTTCAACACAAACAGGTGTGGTGCGTATGAATGATTTCACAATTTACAGAGACTCTTCATTTTTGTCCCCTGGAATTGTTCGTCATTCCATCCATACAGTCATACAAATCACATTAATTCATTTAGACAGCTGTATTTTGTCGCATCCTGTTGTAAAATCCTGCGTAAATTTGATCACTATTACTTTTCACACTGTTAGACGTCTTTTGATGTTATATTGATGGTATTTTGATAGTATTTTGATCTTATAGTGGTCTTACGTTGATGTTAAATTGGTCATATAGTGGACTTTGATGTTTCTGGCGTAACCCTGTTACATCTTTTTTATCAGTCACCCTGTAACTGTTTTCTTTGGTCGTATAGTGGACTTTTTATTCTGTCATGACCCTGTCATGTCTTTTAACAGTCACCCTGTAACTGCTTTCTTTGGTCGTATAGTGGACTTTGATGTTTCTGGCGTAACCCTGTTACGTCTTTGGTCGTATAGTGGACTTTTTGTTCTGACCCTGTCAGACTGATGTGACGCTGTCCGTCTTTTACAGTCACCCTGTAACTGTTTTCTAATTTGACCCTGTCAAATTTGATTTTAGTCCTGACCCTGTCAGACTGATGTGACGCTGTCCGTCTTTTACAGTCACCCTGTAACTGTTTTCTAATTTGACCCTGTCAAATTTGATTTTAGTCCTGACCCTGTTAGTCCATAAAAGATTTTACTGTCATGACCCTGTCACGTCAATAACAGTCACCCTGTAACTGTTTTTCTAATTTGACCCTGTCAAATTCGACCTTAGTCCTGACCCTGTTAGACCATAAAAGAATTTACTTACTCATCTGTCTGGTTCGTTGATTTTTTTCAGTCCAGATGTCGTCAATCCTCTATTGTGGCCACAGGATGAAGCTGTAAGGACCGGCCAGGTCGAGAATTCACTCACCGGGACTTTCCTTTGGTCTCCCTATGGACCCGGCCATCGACGGGCTTCGGTCTGTCATCCTCTGGTCACAGCAGACGGGTATGTTGACATCCGAGTTCACGGCACCAGGAAATATGTCAGGTTTGTTCTCGGCTAGACATACAAGAAAAGAGCCAGACAGAGCCGACATGTCTTTAGTGGGCTTTGCAAAGGAGAGACACACAGAGCCTGACAGCCTTGTGCAGTTCTCTCATGTCCCCTCATTGCATGGCCGTTTTATTGAGTAAAGAAAACAAAAGAGTGAGTTGAGTCCATTTGTGCAGATACATTTGTAATCAACTGAATCATTCATGTCATGTGTAGATACGTTTGCAAATAACTGAATCATCCTGATTTTTAGGTACAGAGTGACAACTGAATCATTGTGTCATTAGTGCAAACAACTGAATCATCCTGATTTTTAGGTACAGAGTGACAACTGAATCATTGTTTCATTAGTGCAAACAACTGAATCATCCTGATTTTTAGGTACAGAGTGACAACTGAATCATTGTTTCATTAGTGAAAACAACTGAATCATTCCTGATTTTTAGGTACAGAGTGAGTGGTTTTTGCTGAAGCTTGCTAAAAACTATAAACAGGCTGCAGCTGTGAATATCTGAAATAAAACAGTTTGCAGATTTTTAACATACAGAAAGAACAATTTGCAAATGAGCCGATGTTATGTCTTTGACAATATAATTTATCTAACACTAAAAAATGGAGAACTTGGTTTTGATGGAGAAAGAATTCTGATTGGAGCACAAGATCAGGGACTTCTAACAAATGGCTTCAAAAAAATGGCAGGGATCTCATATAGTGATAAATGCCGATTCTGTCATACAGCTGTTGAGAGCGTAAACCATCTAACTTCAGCATGCCAGATCCTCATGGCAGACGGACATTATACATCCAGACACAACACGATCTGTCAATATATCCACTGGAAGGTATGCAAGGAACTGGAGATGGAAGTCAAAGAACATGTCTGGGAGCACGAGCCAGCACCAGTCTCATCCAACGGAAAAGTAACTGTCTTCTATGACAAAGAGATCCCAGCAGGAAGACACATCGAAGGAGGTGCAATCAAACCTGATATTGTCATCTGGAACAAGCAAGGGAAAACAGCCAAAATCATCGATGTGACAGTCCCCAATGACTACGGCCTGAATCGAGCAGAAAGGGAAAAGATCTCGAAATACCAAGACCTGAAAAATGACCTACGGACAACATGGCCATTGAAAGACATCGATATCATCCCAGTTGTGGTGGAGGCAACAGGCCTGATGAAGAAGAACTTGAAGAAATACCTTGAGGCAATCCCCGGTCACCCAAGTGCACATGAGGTGCAGTTGTCTGCAATTAAGGGAACGATCACCATCTTGAAGAGAGCCCTCGGATACAATGCCAGCTCAGGTAATGTCAGCGATTGGGCTTGGTCAGGGCGCTGAGCCCTTATTTTTCCCTTTTTATGGTTTCCTGTGGCTTTGATTTATTAGTAATTATTTTCATCATGTTCTGTCTTGTTTTCCTTGTCACTTGGTTCGTGTTTTGATTCACTAGTTATATTATTTTCATCGTATGGTTATTCTCAGTTCTGTTTGCTTTGTCACTTTCTTTCCTTGTTACTTTAATACTTTAGCCATGTCTCAGTTCCATTCTATTAGTGTGTGTTATCATTTAGTTATCGTTTGCCTATTTTTGCTGTTTTCATTTCTGTTTGCACTTTGTCAGGAGTTTGTCTGCCAGTTCCAGTTTAGTTTTGTCATGGTGTTTAATTTCTTATTATTCTCTGAGTTGTGTCTGTTGTGTGCTGGGGTGTTTGGCTGGCTTGGTTTTTGTTTTGTTTCTCCCACCAGGTGGTATGCATTCAGGACTGAGTGGCTGAGCATTAGGACCTCACCCTGAACACCTGAGGCTTGTTTTCACATGCAGGTCATCAGGACTCACAGCTGTGGTGTATTTTGTCTTAATCAGAGATTGCTGCATTTAAACCTTGAATGCACAGTGTGTGATGGCCAGAGACTCGACTTTGTGAGCAGACGTGTGAGATCGACGTCAGGAGAACAATCTCACCATCACGGACGCAGAGACCGCTCCAGGTTTGACGCCACAGTCTGTGAAGGAGGATTGGGTGAGGTCTCACGCTCTTCAGCACACTTCCTGAGGTAATTTGGTTTTGGTGACTTTTATGAAGTAATGACACTGGATTTGGTGTCCCTCACACCTTGTTGTATTGAGCTGTCACGTTATGCTAATTGTCTAATCAGCTTCTGCTGCAGTGGAGATTTGAACTGAGTTGTTCCGTGCCTGCAGGGTGAGAAGCTGATGTATAGATTTAAGCCAGGAAGTGTTTGCTGATTGCGTGCACCTTTGAGTTGTGTCTCTCTGTGTGGAGTTGGACTCACCTCATGTTTTCTTTCTTCACACACTTGGTTTGTCGCGGCCACCTGGGGGGTGTTGGCGGGGTCCCTGGGTCCGAACTGCTGTGGCTCCGGACCGTTTGCGCTGTTGAGAGCGCGCCGTGTTTCCACCTCACCAGACCGCGGACTTTTTAGTTGTTTAGCACTGCACACACTGTTGTGTTTATTAAATACTGTTATCTTTTGAACCGTGCTCTGCTTATTTTATGCTGGGTCCTTTCAAATGCTGGGTCGGTGCTCCGACCACGTCCGAAACATAACAGTGTTATCTAGTTTATCTCCGGTCTGCTTTTCTGTCCTGTTAAGTCTCTCGCCAGTTCATGTTTAGTCCAGTTCTCATGTTCATGTCTGATTCCTTTTCAGTAATATTATATTCAATTGTAGCTTTGTACTTATTTCTGTTTCACTCCACATCCTGCACCTGCATTCCTGTCTTCATCTCTCACAGCCAGTTGATTAAGTTCTCTCTGCACCTGCTATGTGTCCCTGTCTCTCACTTTAACTCTGTCTGCTTTGTGTTTTCATTTAGTCACACTCTTGACACCTGTTCACAAATCTTTGTCTTTTCTTCACTCCACCTTGTGTTGTCCTCCCTCACTGTCTTGCAAAATGTAGTATCTTCGTTCACTAGCCACGCCCCTTCTTGATTGTTCCTCAGGTGCACCTTGTTAACACGTGTCTTATTTAATCTCCACCCAGCCACCACACCCTTGCTCGTTTGTTGTCTTTGCACACTTACCAGCTCTGTTTCTAGTCCTGTTTTTGATTCGCTGTGTATCCAGACCCTGCTTTGTGTTTTTTGACTGCGCCTTTTGCCTTGCCCATGATGTCTGTGTCTGCTCATGCCTTTGAACCCTGCTTGCCCATGACTGCATTTTTGCCTGACCCTGTTTGTGCTTCTGCCTCGCCAACTGATCACCTGTGTACCGAACCAGCGCCTGTATTAAAGACCATGATTTCTTCAACATCCACACCTAGTCAGAGAGTTTGCATTTTGGTTCCTGACAATTCAGGTGCCTGCCACCTGCCCACCCTGACAGAACAAACGAGCCAGAAATTGGACCCAGCGAACTCCACGTCAGTTGTCAGAGCCAGCGACCTTGCCCTAATCAGAGACATTTTTTCCGAAATTGAATTCTGCTTTGACTGTTTTAGAGCTTGTTTCACACCCAAGAAAAGATTTGATTATCTTAACCAAGCCTTGGATCTTGTTGAGGCCAGTGCTTGGCTGTATGGGTTTTTCCCAGACCTGGAAAAACTAGACGAGTTTTTTGCAGCTGAGAAACTTCCAGCTTGGATTGGACAGCCTGAAGGCCATCTGGAATCCAGCCTCCCACTCTCTGACAGCGATGCCGAGTGGGAGGACATTGATGACGACGCATCATCAGAGGCTGAAGGTCAGGCGCTGCAGGACACGGCTAATACACTATTTAAAATTCAAGACTTATTTTTTGAGTATCAGGACTGCCACAGTCGTCGGAACCAACAGCGAATGTTCTCAGCTCTTGATCAGATCTTTTTAGCCAAGCCTGAGCTGGTAATCAATTTTCCTGAGCTTTTGAACATTAAATCGCAGTTTGAACAGGGTTGGGTCCCTCCCTGCATTCAGGACCCCATGGATTTTTTGTTTGAGGCCGAGCTCACTTCCACCAATTGTGAGGAGCCGTGCGTCATAACTCTGTCAGACGCCGCCCTTGCTCCACCCTGGTATGACATAACGCCAAAGAAAACTGCTTACCTTCTGCCATGCAGTCTGATGATCCAGTCACGTTCCAGATGCCTCCAAAACCAGCACCATTGAGAGAACAGGGGATGTCCTCGTTAACGGTGCCAGATCCAGCGGGACCGTGCATCCCGGTCGCTGGTTCCACAGCTCAGTCACTCCACATAGTGCCGGTCCCAGCGCCCTCAAGGTTGAGAGTACCTCCAGTTCCTGCTCCACAGCACTCCACAGTTCAGGAACCCGACAGAACAGCAACGGACTGGAGGACTGGCTTCACAGCTGAGTTCCACACCGAAATCGGCATCTCCTCTTTCCCCTCCCGTTCCCTCTCCACGTAAGCTACGGTCACATCAGCTGCTACCGGCTCCGACAAGCTGTGCACCCCGACAGTCCGAAGCTCCAACGTTGCCTGAACCCTTGATGGTGGAAAGTTCTCCAGAACCAGCGGTTCCTTTTCCTGCACCTGACCCGACCATCAAGCCATCAGGACATTTCATGGCGCTGCCGCAAATCGCAGCACGCGAGCTCGGTGACTCAGCAATGGTGCCAATTGAGCCGACAGTTATGCTCTCATCGCTCACTCAGTCTGCTCAGATCTCCTCCGCTACTCCGATCAAGGTTTCTGTGAGTACCATGATGATGAGCAATGTCATCAGTTCGGCTTCAGCGCACACGATGGAGGAGGCGTCGTCGGAGCACGCGCTGCGAAGCTCTACAACAACAATGACGTCATCAGAACTGCTTTCTCAGCCCTCCTTGAAGCTCTTGCCTCAAGCCACGCCCACGATGTCGCGCAAATCATCTGGATCAACTCCATCGGCATTCGTCAGCTCCACCTCACGCTTTGGGGTTAACACACCAGCGGTGGCTCCAGAGGGGGGTCAACACTTGCGCCGTGCTGCTGTCCCAGAGCCTCAGCTGCCTGCACCAGTATCCGTCTTGCCTGCATCCACTGCACACTGTGACTATGGGTCAGTTAATAACTTTACTCTTTTCTTCTTGTTGATGCAAAGCTGTTTTCTTGTTTGTGACATCATGGAACACCTACTGCAAACACTGTGTCAGAATCTGAGACATTTTTCAGGTATGCTTCTTATGAGGCCAAGATTTACCACAAGTATTATGCAGTGGTATAACCGTGCTTCCATCTACAGGTCCCCTCCAGTGAATACTAGTTGGGTGGGAATTATGTCTATTTCTGCAGTAGTTGAGTACCTGTACTGGTTCTCTGCTAAAATTTTCCTTTTAAATACAGCCTTGGATCTGTTTAGGCTAAATTTTTCCTGGTCACATTTACTAAGAGGCATGGTTCTCAAGCTTGGCCCGGTAACTGGCGATATGTCTTTTCTGCGGTTGGTTATTAAGTCAGGCAACTGGTGGTTGTCCATATTGCATTTTTTTGGTTGTGCGACTAGGTGCTTGGAGTCTGCAGATCACGAAACTAATGTCAATTTTGTGCCCCATATAGCTCTGCATATTTCCTCTGAGGGAGGTTTACCACTTGGGGAAATCGAGTTTGTCTCAAACAGCAGCACAGTCTTTTCATGGGGTGTGGACCGATTTTATGTTTAGATCCTCTAGCAAAATTAGTTTTTCGCATTTTCTGAGACAGGGAGTTTTGTGGGTCAACTGGGCCTCTGGTGTTACCTCTCCAATATGGTCAAGTGTCTCTTTTCAGCTCCCATTCATTTCTCTCTATGAATCTCTACTTGGATTGGTAAAGCCTCTATTGGAGTTATTGACCCGCTGGTTCTCGTGTTTGTTCAAATGCGTCTGGAATTTGGTTTTTGAGGTTGTGCACGATTTTCCATTTTATTTAATTTTGGACTTGCACTGGGCCGTTTTTCTCGGTCTGTTGGTAGGGGTTCTCTGGATGGTGGTTTCCACCCAGAGGCACCGGGCTCTCCCCATTTGTGATTTCCCATGTTCCAGACCAGTGTCAATCCCTGCATGTTCCGTTAAGTCCAAGGTCCCCATGGGTCAGCCCACTGAAGCTGTGGTTCACCGTGGTGGACCTCCTGGTCGTCCTCCTGACTTAGCCGTACCCCAGTCCCCTGACCTGTTTTGGCGCCAGGTTCTGGTCTGGGTCTGTCCTCTTATTGCTGCTGTACAACCCGGTTTCCGCCCGAGGCTCTCTGACCCCGGGTTCGGGCGCGGGGTTAATTGCCCGTGGGGGTCTCATGCCTTGTGGTCCTCCTGGACAGGGTCTCCCGCATCCCTGTCTGCCCGCCTCCTTGGGGTTTCCCCCGCCGCCCTCCCAGTGTCGGTTTCTTTTGTTGCGGCCGTCCGATGACAGCCGCCTGGGGGGAGGGTACTGTCAGCGATTGGGCCAGGTCAGGGCGCTGAACCCTTATTTTTCCCCTTTTTATGGTTTCCCGTTTGCTGCGGCTTTGATTTATTAGTAATTATTTTCATCATGTTCTGTCTTGTTTTTCTTGTCACTTGGTTCGTGTTTTGATTCACTAGTTATTATTTTCATCTTATGGTTATTCTCAGTTCTGTTTGCTTTGTCACTTTCTTTCCTTGTTACTTTAATACTTTAGCCATGTCTCAGTTCCATTCTATCAGTGTGTGTTATCGTTTGCCTATTTTTGCTGTTCTCATTTCTGTTTGCACTTTGTCAGGAGTTTGTGTGCCAGTTCCAGTTTAGTTTTGTCATGGTGTTTAATTTCTTATTATTCTCTGAGCTGTGTTATCTAGTTTATCTCCGGTCTGCTTTTCTGTCCTGTTAAGTCTCTCGCCAGTTCATGTTTAGTCCAGTTCTCATATTCATGTCTGATTCCTGTTCAGTAATATTATATTCAATTGTAGCTTTGTACTTATTTCTGTTTCACTCCACATCCTGCACCTGCATTCCTGTCTTCATCTCTCACAGCCAGTTGATTAAGTTCTCTCTGCACCTGCTATGTGTCCCTGTCTCTCACTTTAACTCTGTCTGCTTTGTGTTTTCATTTAGTCACACTCTTGACACCTGTTCACAAATCTTTGTCTTTTCTTCACTCCACCTTGTGTTGTCCTCCCTCACTGTCTTGCAAAATGTAGTATCTTCGTTCACTAGCCACGCCCCTTCTTGATTGTTCCTCAGGTGCACCTTGTTAACACGTGTCTTATTTAATCTCCACCCAGCCACCACACCCTTGCTCGTTTGTTGTCTTTGCACACTTACCAGCTCTGTTTCTAGTCCTGTTTTTGATTCGCTGTGTATCCAGACCCTGCTTTGTGTTTTTTGACTGCGCCTTTTGCCTGACCCTGTTTGTGCTTCTGCCTCGCCAACTGATCACCTGTGTACCGAACCAGAGCCTGTATTAAAGACCATGATTTCTTCAACATCCACACCTAGTCAGAGAGTTTGCATTTTGGGTCCTGACAATTCAGGTGCCTGCCACCTGCCCACCCTGACAGGTAAGGATAACTATAGAGCTTAGGGTGCAACTTTAGACCGCAGGTTTGGGGCCCATTGCATTCTATTAAAAAGACAAAGATAAATGAAAAAACAAAAGGCAAAAAGAGGACTGCAGAAAAAGGAGGAGAAACCTCAGCATGGCTTGGATTGACTACAAAAAGGCATTTGATAACGTCCCACACTCATGGAGCATGAGATGCTTAGATCTTTACAACATCAATAAGGAAGTAAGATCTCTCCTGAGAACACAAATGAATAAGTGGAACACCACTATCACCCTAAACCATACAGATGGACAGATAATAATCCCAGACATAAAAGTGAAGAGAGGGATATTCCAGGGACATAGAGATCCTCAAGGAATTTGACATCGGGTATGTTTTAGATGGATGTAGAGGAAGAAAACAGACAGGTGGTGAGCCATCTTCTATTCTTGGATGACTTAAAGATATTTGCAGATTCAGAGAGGGGAGTCAGGAGGCTAGTGGAGGCAGTTCATATGTTCTCTAAAGAAACTGGTATGGAATTTGGGCTGGATAAATGCTCTAAATGTACAATCAGAGGTGGTAAGAAGCAGGTCACAGAAAATATACAGTTGGATGAGGGGAGCGCTATTGGAGATTTGGCTGAGGATTCCACTTACAAATACTTGGGAATTGAAGAAAATATAAGAGCACAATAGAGCACTGAAACTGCTTTGACCTGAGTACCGCTGAGTAACCCTAACCCTGTTTACAATGGGGTACTCAGGTCAAAGCAGTTTCGGTCTTTTTTTCATGGTAATGAGTCATTCACGTCATCGGGAGAGTCGTCAAGGGAGCCGTCAGGAGAGGCATCCGTCCCATCATTAGGAGGTTAGCTGCCCTGTCATTCAGAGGGTGCTAACTAGAGCACAATAGGTGCTAATTAGAGCTATTGTTTAGTCACTGGCCTATAGCAGTCTGCCTCTTGGTAGGAGGGGTCTGGTTAGGTTTAAAACTCCAGCTTTTGTGGCTTCTGTTTATTCTTCTCTACAAGAGTCAAGACAGAAGTCAGACTACCAGAGCAAGAATTTTAGCTGAGGAAGCTTCTGCGATTTGAAGCGAAACGTCCTCGCGTCAACCAACCCAGTCCAGTCGAAGATTCAAGCTTCTCTACTAAAGAACCTGAAGAAATATATTGAGGCAATCCCTGGTCACCCAAGTGCCCATGAGGTGCAGATATCCGCAGTTATAGGAACAGTCACCATCTTGAAGAGAGCCCTCGGATACAATGCAGTAATGATTAGGATGCAGCTGTAGACCCCAGGTTTGCAAGTTGCAGTGCAGGTTTAATTCAGTCAGTCCCAGTGACGGCAAATTGTTTTTTCCTTTTTTCTTTTGAGGAACATAAATGGAAATGTGTGATGGTCAGTGAATACTTTGTACTTGTATTTGTAACAATTGGCCTTGTACACAATGGTCCTTATAGAAGCAGACTGTGCAAACAGGACAACATAAAACTATAACGTGTTACCCATGGGGATCCACGGGCATTATTATCAGTATTGTTATTATTTTATTTGTACATCTGTTTTGCCATTTGATTTTAAATGGACCACAATAGAGTTTTCATTTTCTTGTGTCATCCATGTGTTTTTAATGTATTTACATTTATATTATGTACTTACAGCTGACTAAAGAAAATCACTCTCTTTTAATGTTTAGATGATTTACCGACTCCTGCTGGATTGTCGTGTGAGTCCAGAATGTAAATATCAGTGTCCATTGTTCAGTGTTGTTAGCTAATATATGTAGCTTCTCTAAAAATATTAGTCCAATCAGTGTTAGGTTTTGATGCCATTCATCCTTGACCCAAACAGCTCTCCCCAGTTTGTGCATGATCAAAATTGCACACACACAGACACGGCTGTTTTGTCTTTTCTGCATTCTGCTGTACGCGGGTGCTTTTAATTTGACAAACAGAGATGGTGTCAGAAGACATTACACTGCACATTTCACTCATGGTGTCAACATAACACTTAACTCACTCATGACTACAGCAGCATACTTATCTAAACTGACTAAACCAGTTGTGAACTACAATAACACAGTAAGTCAATAACACTAACAACAATGTTAAACTAACATGAACCACAATTACAACATTTAAATCCCCAAACTCTCATGGTGCATTGCAGGACAACATCCATTGTTTATTGGTTAGCTAATATTGCTAATTTCTCCAAAAATATTTGTCCTATCAACTTTCTGCTTTTGTATCGTTCATCCTTGACCTAAAATCAGTGGTCTGCACATTTCAGCTGATCCGATAGCAGAAAATTATCAAAGGTAATGTTTTTGCTAGCGGATTAGCTTTTCAGATAAGTTATAAAACCATCATCGGACCAATTATCTTCCGATAAATTTATTTCTGATAACTTTCAGTCCGATAACAAGTGAGCAAAGTTTAATGGCCAAAAACATTTGTAAACCCTAAAATCAAACATTTTAGTCCATCTGTTGTGTATTTATGGCACACTGGCTGTCACTTGCTGATGACGTCATCATTAAGTGCAAAACGTGATTGGCCAGTCGACGCAGGGAGCATTGTGGGTACTGTAGTTCAGGTTCACTTTGGACGTTACAGTGTTTCTGTCCCTTGTCCTTTGGAAATCTGCTGCAAAAAAACATCACACATTGTGCAAAAAGAATTATTTAAATATCTAAGGGACACTGGATTACTTCATCACATCTAAACAAATGACTATGGCTGCCAGGAGTTAAGGTTTTGTAAAATCTCAGCGCTCACTCACCAGCCCGGTAGGTGGCGGTAAATGCACCTTAAGCTGGTGCCGTCTGCCAATGGATCCGAAAGAAGTCCGCTCGACACAAAAACAAAAGGGACTAATTTTAACATTATTCATTGGGGCTGATGGTATCACCAAGGCTTGGTGGGAGAGAGGAGCTCTCACTGTGCAGCTGTGTACAGACTGGGATGTTTCTTCACCGTTAAGACCGTTTTGGATAATCTCAGGACAGTTATTTTTTCAGATGAAATCCACTGAAACCAACAGGTCAGAATTTATATTTACTTTGTGTATTTTACTCTGCCAATCAATGCATTAATGGATGTATTTCAGTTGTTTAAGCTGCAGGGTTCAAAGTGTGTGAAAAAAGCAGCAGCTTTTAGCTCATAAATGACGCTGTATCAATACTGAGGTAAACTGTGACTTTTAATAGCTACTGTATTTTACTGCTTTTCAAAGTGATGACAGTGTTTGGGGTTTTATTTTTTTATTCATTCATTTTTTGTGTGTTCTTGTGTGTTTGTGATCCTTGAATTTACCCAGCAGTCCCTGCGGCACTTAAAGAGAAACTGGTTTATCAGAAGCTGACAGTGTAATCTGATGTGGCCGCGTCTGAATCAATACTAAAAGTTATCGGTTATCTATAATAAAGATAATTTTTTTTTAGCAGTTTATCGTCATAAAAGATAACTTTTCAGTTATCTGATTAATGGCTATTGAAGCTACCGTTTCGATTAGCTGTGCCTACCACTGCCTAAAATACATAAACATACCAAACGACAAGTGTCAGCTCTCCTTGGTTTTTGCATACACATGCACACAGAGGCGACTTGGCTATTATGATATATATGTACAGTGAGGAAAATAAGTATTTGAACACGCTGCGATTTTGCAAGTTCTCCCACTTAGAAATCATGGAGGGGTCTGAAATCTTTATCTTAGGTGCATGTCCACTGTGAGAGACATAATAAAAAAAAAATAAAAAATAAAAAATCCGGAAATCACAATGTATGATTTTTTTAATAATTTATTTGTATCTTACTGCTGCAAATAAGTATTTGAACATCTGTGAAAATCAATGTTAATATTTGGTACAGTAGCCTTTGTTTGCAAATACAGAGGTCAAACATTTTCTGTATTTTTTCACCAGGTTTGCACACACTGCAGCAGGGATTTTGGTCCACTCCTCCATACAGATCGTCTCGTAATTTGTTAATTTTTCTTTAAGAAGCCCTCTTATTCTGCACTCTTTACCTGTATTAATTGCACCTGTTTGAACTTGTTACCTGTATAAAAGACACCTGTTCACACACTCAATCAATCACACTGTCGCCAAGTGCTTGCTCACAGGGGGTCGTTTTGACCGTTGGGGTTTTTATGTAATTATTGTATGGCTTTGCCTTACAATATAAAGCGCCTTGGGGCAACTGTTTGTTGTGATTTGGCGCTATATAAATAAAATTGATTGATTGAATTGATTGATTGACACTCCAACTTGTCCACCATAGCCAAGACCAAAGAGCTGTCTAAGGACACCTGGGACAAAACTGTAGACCTGCACAAGGCTGGGATGGACTACAGGACAACAGGCAAGCAGCTTGGTAGAAGACAACAACTGTTATGATTATTTATTAGAAAGTGGAAGAAACACAAGATGACTGTCAATCTCCCTCGGTCTGGGATTCCACGCAAGATCTTACTTTGTGGGGTAAGGATGATTCTGAGAAAGCTCAGAACTACACAGGAGGACCTGGTCAATGACCTGAAGACAGCTGGGACCACAGTCACAAAGATTACATTAGTAACACATGATGCTGTCATGGTTTAAAATCCTGCAGGGCAGCAAGGTCCCCCTGCTCAAGCCAGCACATGTCCAGGCCCGTTTGAAGTTCACCAGTGACCATCTGGATGATCCAGAGGAGGCATGGGAGAAGGTCATGTGGTCAGATGAGACCAGAATAGAGCTTTTTGGAATCAACTCCACTTACCATGTTTAGAGGATGAGAACAACCCCAAGAAAACCATCGCAACCGTGAAGCATGGGGTTGGAAACATCATACTCTGGGGGTGCTCTTCTGCAAAGGGGACAGGACGACTGCACCGTATTGAAGGGAGGATGGATGGGGTCACGTATTATGATATTTTGGCATAACAACCCCAACAAACAACCAGGGCAACTAAGGAGGGGCTCTGTAAGAAGCATTTCAAGGTCCTGCAGTGGCCTGGCCAGTCTCCAGACCTGAACTCAATAGAAAATCTTTGGAGGGAGCTGTAACTCCAAACCTGAAAGATCTAGAGAAGATCTGTATGGAGGAGTGGGCCAAAATCCCTGCTGCAGTGTGAAAACTTGGTCAAGAACTACCGGAAACACCTGACGTCTGGAACTGCAAACAAAGGTTTCTGTACCAAATATTAAGGTCTGTTTTTGTGTTTAATGAAATACTTATTTCATCCAATAAAATGCAAATTAATTATTTAAAAATCATATAATGTGATTTTTTTTTTTTTTTTAAGATTCTGTCTCTCACAGTTGAAGTGAACCTACGATAAAAATTACAGACCTCTCCATTCTTTGTAGGTGGGAAAACCTGCAAAATCGACAGTGGATCAAATACTTATTTTCCTCACTATATATTAGCAGCTGTCTGTTCTTGAGGCAGCTTTAGTCACTCTCTAACAGTTCTCTGGAACGAGGATAAGTGGGAGCTGATAGCTTTTTTGAGGAAGATGAAATTTTCATTTTCAAACCCACCCTTCAGCTTGTTCCAAATATAAGGATTAAATCATGACTTTTACAGCCAGTTTTTCATGAGAGAAGTCTGGGGATGAACACATGAACATTTTCACATCATTGAATACACCTTAGGCTTCTTTTCCTTCAATCATTAAGACACACAAACAGTGAGGGTTAGGGTGAGGATGGCAAATCTGTGTCAAGTAAGCGGTTCTCAAAAACTGAGCGAGCGTGTTGAAAGGAGAATAGTGAGGGAAGCTGCCCCTGTTCCAACTATTTTTAGAATATGTTGCAGGCCTTAATGGATATATACACACGAGCAAATGAAATGAAGTTGACAACACAAAACATGAAATATCTTGTGCTCATACTCTCTGCAATGAAATAAAAGTCAAAACAAATGTAAGAGTCACTGTTTTTTGTTTTTCCTTTTCCATACTGTCCTAACATTTTCTGCTTTGGTGTTGTAAGTCCTTGTTTGTTATTGGTAGTTTTGTCAGAGCAGATGGTCACCTCTCTGAGTCTGGTCTGCTTGAGGTTTCTTCCAAAAATCACCTGAGGCAGTTTTTCCTGACCACTGTTGCCACGGTGTTTGCTCTGGGGCACACGTATGGCTGGACCTTACCCTTGTGAAGCTCCTTGGAGCGACTTGCGATTTTGTGCTGTCTAACTAAAGCCCCAGTCGCACGGTACTAACGAAGGACACTGAAGCCCAAACAAAACAAGAAATCTGGACTTACGTTGACTTTCAGAGGCATTGTTTAACTGTCGTCCAGCTTTGTTCCTGCAGCTGGTGCTTCATCAGAATTTTCAAACACTTGAAAAATGTGAACGAATCCCGACGATGACCTCAATTCACCTGTATTCCATTTTGCTTTCTGTGTTGACAGTTCCTCATCATTTTGAGTAGTTTCCGTAACGTCGGTGTTCCGTCTGACTGTCATCCAAAGTGTTCCAACCTCCCAACTCCGACGTCTTGCATGAATGTTGACTATATCTGAATGGATCAATAACTAAAGCTCCAACGAGCTGCACATAACATCCTTGTATTGCTGATGACTCGTCCATGTGTGGGATGGAAAGCAATGTTGTCATACAGAAACAATCGCAGTAAGAACGTTTGATCAATTACTTTAACTATTTTGCCTTGGGGCAACTGTTTGTTGTGATTTGGCGCTATATAAATAAAATTGATTTGATTTGATTTACGCACATTCCAGCCATGTGTGGCTGGGCTGCATGTGCACACACATTGTTGAAGACCAACAACAACTCTCACCTATTGTCAAAACAACCAAATCCCGCCCCTGCAAGTACTGCAGACATGAGCACAGGGCTGGCTGCCCTCGGTCTCATACTTGCTGTCAGTCACATCATTGTGAATGTTTCGTTTTGATTTCATTTAAAGCATTGAGGTCGACGTTCGCTTAGTTTTTCTTTCCTTAGTTTCAGTTTTGTTTCATTTCTTTTTTGCGGTCTTGATTTGCAAGCTTTTTGGTGATGGGGGTGGTGCAGGATCATTTGCCCACCTTTCCTCGACGATTTGTGACTTTTTTCCTTCGTTCAGCTATCACTGTGTGCCATGTCACTGGGCCTAAAAATGAGCTTAGTAATTCAGAAGGTTGACTGCGTTGGGTGAAATAATTGGAAGCTGTCTGGGCAGGTGGAGATGGTCTTCGGTCAGAGTCTAGGAGCTGGAACTTGACGTGAGAACGGTCTCTGTCTCGCTTGCCTATGACTTGTGCATCCCAGATGATACCTTTATGGATGGAATGTTAGAAAACCCCCAAAATTTGGCTTTGTTTTGTTTTCACACGGATGTTCTTGGATTCTCCACATCCACTGTAATATTGGTGTACAGGTCCTTTTTCTCTATTTTAATTACTTTGTAGGACAATGAGTTGAGGCCGTCTTTGACCATGGTCTCTTCGGTGTGTTTGAGAAGGTTAAATCTGTGGACACAAAGACACAATAGCCACTTTAAATAAGGTTAAAAACACTAAAACATCGTCAGAACAGTGATGTGATACTGCTGACATCACCCAAAATATGACCAAATTTCCAAAAATTCAGGTTATATATATATATATACATACATACATATGAGAATGTGTACCAGCTTTTTTCAAAATGATCCCAAACAGTTCTGATGTAGGACAGAATTTGGTACTCTAGCTTATACCTAAAATTTACTGTCCCTGAAAGCCATGTGTTGATATCTTTAGTCTGACCAAATTTGTGTCTCTAATTTTTGTCTCTATATTAAATTTTATGTCTCTATATCCAGGTGAAATTGGCAAAGGTTTTGTTGCAGCTGAAAATTTTATATCTTTATCAGATAACGGAATTTTCCAGAGACTTTATTACAAATTTAATTTTAATACTGCCAAAGGATGCCATCCTAAATATCATTTCATATGTATTCCAGTGAGTGGAGTCCTTCTTCTTTGTGGATAATATAACCAATATACCTATAAATCTCTCTATGTACAAACATATAGAGCTACGTCCATCTGTCTCTACATATATGTACATGTATATTGGTTGAATTCTTTGCTGAATTCATTATTGAAATTCTGGCACTACAGATTCCTGCAGGATCTATTACATAGATATTTAGGTAGTACATTTTTAGTTAAAAATAAGCCTCTAGAAAATAATGTTTAATTGCGGTATTTTCTGTAATAAAAACTGAGTGAAAATAAAAATATGCATACCCAAACAGCTCACGGGGAAAGACTTTGAATTAGATATATTGATTGTCCAACACTGGCCTGGTTAGTGCGCAGGTTTCAGATGTGCTAAATTACAGACACAATCTCAGCATTTGAAATTGCTTTTAGCGCTGAAAAAAATCTGTTTCATGTGCAAACCTCACCTATGTGCATGTTCAACACTCACAATTTTGTGCACTCAGGAAAATCTATTAAATGGGCAATTTGCGCTCCTTTTTGCATTGGAAAGATGTAATCCTCAGCGCACAAAGTCAGTAAATGAACTTGTACAGTTTTTTGCCACAGAAATGGTGTTTGCATACTTTTTTTTTTTTTTTAGTAAGGCCCTTATTGTTCCTCAGTATATAAATGCAGTATGTTTATCTTATTGTAATTTTAGACTCAGCACTGGCGAAAAATGTCCGAGTTAAACATTGTGAAGAAGATAAGAAGATCAAGATAAGATGAAATTGCTTCCAAAATTTGGAATCTTGATGCATTTTGATCCATTATCAGTAAAGGTATAAAGTATTACTAATGTAAACCTGCGCATATTGTGTGTGTGCGTGCATGCATGCGTGCATGTGTGAATGGGATGAAGACCTTTACTCACAATACGTATCACGATCCTTGGGTGCTGATTCAATACATATCATGATACTGGAGTTGTGATTCTACAGATATTGCAAATTGATTTTCAGTGTTTGGTGATTTGTTTACTTTTTGTGGAAGGCCACAGAGAAAAGTTAAATAATCTACTTCCAAATACTTTATATCATAAATCATATATTTTTTAAAATGCAAATAACATTTGAGTCTTCATTTGTTTGTTTGTTTATCAGGAGCGACAGGCTGAGTATTTGGTATTTAAATATTTTTGAAGTAAAGTGCCCGCCTGCTGTTGTCTCTTGAACTGCAGACACGGCTGGTTAAAAATAGCTTCTTCGGGTTGGACAGTGTCGACTTATTTATGTTGTGACATGTCATGCAGTCAACTGGTTTTATTTTTCTATCTTTACTTCATATTTTCTGTACTTGAATTGAATTTTGCCTTCCCACAGCAGCAGGGAGCTTTGACCATAGCAATCACTGAGAAAGACAACTCCACGGGACTTGACAGCTCCACCTCAGTCTATCACATGCTTGGCTCGAGAACGGTTGGTGCATTTCAGCCTTTAAATATCCAAGTAAAATCTCACCCTCATACTTAATGTTAGGAGTCTCTGGCTGTTGCTCCTTTCATTTCGCCAACGAAAACTACCACCAATATTTTTTTTATTTCAAAGTTTAAATAACACTGTTCTTTTTTATATGTTGCTCTGCTGCACGTAAGTCAAACACATGCATGGCTTTACTTATAGAAGTAACTTCTTTTAATAGCAGTCATTCTTGTGGCCTGGGTTCTGTGGTTGTCTCTCCCTCCCTTCTGTGTTTCCCTGCCAGTGGAGTGGATTGACATCTCCTGCGGCTGTGACACACCTGTCTCAATTAGCAGCGTACTATTTAAGCCTGGGCTGAAGTGAAGGACGCTGCCAGATCTTTCCGTCCATGGAAGTGGTAACCTGGCCTCCCAATTGTGTTCTACTTTCCTTGCTTGTTTTGTTTCCCAATGCATTTCCCCCCCATGTACTCATCACTACTCCAATGGCCCACCTGGTATTTAAAAGACAGATTTTCATCCAAGTAAAATCCCAAGTATTTATAGACTGAAACTCATTCAATCACTGTCTCCTTTTGTGTAACAATCTAACATCTGTTTTCCCTGATTTTGAAAAGCACATCATTTTAGTTTTGTCAGAATTGAGCACAAGTCTTAATTGATTAAGATTACTCTGAATAACATTAGAAGCAGACTGTAGCTTTTCTGTGGCACTTGCTAATGATAAAGCAGTGTCATCTGCATAAAAGTGAAATTTGGCATCAGTTACGTTTTGACACAAGACATTTATGTAAATAGTAAATAAAATTGGACCCAATATGGACCCCTGGGGGACACCATTTTGAGTTAAAAGTTTGGACGAGACACCATCAACCTGAACACTTTGTGGTCTGCTGCTCAAGTCGTTGTCAAGCCACTTGACAGCTTTTGAAGACATTCCAATATCATGCAGTCTCTGGCACAAGATCAAGTGGTGAACAGTGTCAAAAGCTTTTGACAGATCTAAAACAATCCAACACAGTATTCTTTAGAATCAATATCACTTATGAGATAATTTAAGACTTTCATGGTGGCAGTGACAGTACCCTGTTTTTTCTTCAGTTCATTTAAAATGTTATTTCTTGTTAGAAAATCTTTCAACTGGTCACTTATAAGCCCTTCTAAAACTTTGGCTAAAGCAGACAGTTTAGATATCAGCCTATAATTATTAGGATTTGTTCTGTCACCACCCTTCAAGAGAGGACTGACATATGCTGACTTCAATATTGAGTGTCTTATAAAGAAACTCAGGGTTAAACTGGGTTTCTACAATAGAAACAAAAAGTTGTTTCTCCTTTAAAGTAAGAAAAAGACTGATTCAAGCAACTTTCATATCAATACTTGACTATGGTGACATCTTATACATGCATGCAAGTCTCTCCTCTCTGAAAATGCTGGATTCAGTGTATCATTAAGATTTATATCAGATTTAGGTTTTTGTCCTCATCACTGTGGTCTTTATGAGAGTGTTGGGTGGCCTTCTTTGCGCAATCGTAGATGGGAACACTGGTATTGTTTTCTTTATAAGGCCAACCTGTGCGACTTGCCTCCTAATTTATGTTCTCTCTTGGCTCCTAAAGTCAGCATCAAAAGCTGTAGTCTCAGGCTCGATACACTGATAATGTATGCTATTCCTTGTACAAGGACTGTCTTTGGGGAAAGTGCCTTCAAAGCATTCACACCCTCGTCCTGGTATAAATTACAGAGTCAAATTCCAAGTATGGAAGATTTCAAAGATAGGATCAAGGACTTTTTGACTACTACATGCACATGTCCTCTTACTGAACACAGCTGGTGATTATAATGTTATGATGTGATTTGGCAAACTGTTTCTGTTTGTTTTGTTGTTGATATTTCAAGTGTGTATTTCATGTGGAACGACTGTGCTGCTCTCTTGGCCAGGATCCCTTTGCAAGAGAGATTCTGAATCGCAATGAGATTATTCCTGGTTAAATAAAGGTTAAATAAAATTTTTTTTAAAAATCACCGCTCTCATACATGTTCAGATGGACCTTGGCCACTAGTTTATGGTGGAGGTTGATGCTTCTAACCCTACTGCGTGCCGAATATTGCCCCTTCACCGTGAAAATACGTTCTTCTTTTTGACGGCTTTAATTTTGTCATATCATCATGAAAATCAATCAATCAATCAATTTTTTTTATATAGCGCCAAATCACAACAAACAGTTGCCCCAAGGCGCTTTATATTGTAAGGCAAGGCCATACAATAATTTTGTAAAACCCCAACGGTCAAAACGACCCCCTGTGAGCAAGCACTTGGCTACAGTGGGAAGGAAAAACTCCCTTTTAACAGGAAGAAACCTCCAGCAGAACCAGGCTCAGGGAGGGGCAGTCTTCTGCTGGGACTGGTTGGGGCTGAGGGAGAGAACCAGGAAAAAGACATGCTGTGGAGGGAGCAGAGATCGATCACTAATGATTAAATGCAGAGTGGTGCATACAGAGCAAAAAGAGAAAGAAACAGAAAAATTGGTACAAAATTGGTACACATGTGACTTGCACAGACGTACAAAAAACTCTCTTGCACCATTGGTCTTCTCCAAACAGGAAGTCGGCCATTTTGAATTTTTGTGTTATTTTGGCATGATTTCCACACGTTGTATTTGAACGAGCTCCTCCTAGGGATTTTGTCCAATGCACTTCAAATTTCTTTCAGATTATCCAGAGACTACACTGATCAAAAGTTTTTCTCTATGTTGAAGGGTGTGGCCGCTATGGTGCCGCCATTTTGGAACATCAAGTCATCATAACTCCTTCATGCTTTACCTAATTGACTTGAAACTTCATATGTGTGATGAGGGTTGGCCCCTGAACCCACCTGGCCCCTCTCTTTGCGCTCTGAGCACCCCCTAATGCAGCGGTGGCCAAGTTCGGTCCTCGAGAGCCACCTTCCTGACACTCTTAGTTGTCTCCCTGCTCCAACACACCTGAATCCAATGAAAGGCTCATTAAAAGTCTGCTAACGAGTCTTTCATTGGATTCAGGTGTGTTGGAGCAGGGAGACAACTAAGAGCGTCAGGAAGGTGGCTCTCGAGGACCGAACTTGGCCACCCCTGCCCTAATGGATGAAGCATCAACTTTTCATAACTCCTCCATGCATTGTCTGGTTTGCTTGAAACTTGAACTGTGTGATGAGGGTCGGCCCCTGTATGCACCTACCTACATCTAGTCACAAGGGGATGCACTGGCATGGGTAGGCGGTCACGTGGCACGAGGGCCCGTATATGACTGCTTGCAGTCCTAGTAGAGATTAGTTCCTGCATATCTTGTATTTTCAATATAATGGATTCCATGCTTAACCCTGTGGGGTCCGAAGGCATTTTTTGGACAGTTCACATGCCTGGTATAAATGTTTTATTATTGCTGTTAACAGTTCTCCCTGCATCCCACAATCAAGTTTTATGTCTCTTTTTTTCAGGACAACCTGTGCTTTCATAATATATATGCTTTTGTCGTGTTTTATAAGCGTAATAAAGGTTTACAATCAAAAATAAGGAAGGAAAAAGTAAAGCGGAAAATAATTTTCCACACACATTTATTCAAAACACACAGCAAACTATAATAAACAACTGTTTTGACACTTTATAAAGGTAATTTGAGGTCTTGTGCGAAAGACTGTACAACAAAAAGGTTCAAACAATAAACACAAATGCACATTTTGAACAATATATACAAAATGGACTATGCATTTTTTTGTCTTCATGGTAAAAGCCACAGAGCTATCCAGTAACATTCACATGCAAACTAGTGGAGCAATCTTGATAGTTACACACTCTTTGTTTGAGCATGTGAGATTGTCATCAGAGGCTCTCCGTCTGCTTTCAGTGATCGCTGTGCGTAACGGCGCAGGGCGCATTTGGAGCCCAATAGTATGTAGTCATTGGAGCACACAGGGGCCTATTCAAATGGGCCAACTAGTAACATATCTGACACTCCTGAAAACGATCTTTGGCTTTTCACGTGAGGTGACTCTGCCCTATGACTGGATTTTGGAAAACCATGTGACGGTGAACCAATTCCGATTGGACGCTCACATTGCACACGTCATCACACAGCTTCTATGAGGAGTACAAAGATGGCTGATGGCTGGCTTGAAAGTCCACGGAGTTAACGTTTCAGCAAAGAAAAGAGTACGTTTCTATCTCATATCATTAAAAAGTTATTTATAATTTACTAAAGCTTGGTCTTAGCCATCGTATACGATGGCGCCGGCCCCAGACTGTTAAATAAGAACCAATCTATTTCCTTTTTTATATATATATATATATATATATATATATATACACACACACACACAGGGCTGTATATAGGAATGTGAAAGGGGGGGTTCAAATCCTTGAGTTGGGGGTCCAGTGGGCCGCAGGGCCCCCGATGGGGTCGAGGGGCAACGCCCTCGTGGGGGGCTCAGGGGGGCAAAGCCCCCCGAAGCAGAATCTTTGTGAGGATTTCGAGGGGTAAAAAGCTACATAAATTTCATTTGAAACCCAAAATGTATCATTTTAGGAAATACATTTTTATATACAAATAGTCCTTGCTTGGGATTGGATCAGTTGCCATAAGAACCACCCAGGAAGAACCAAGATAACATTAATGCAAACTTTATACCTGCTTGTCGGTTGCGAATGACGCAACCGACAGGCGTTAAGAAACTCACGCATGTGCACGAAGGTTCAAGCTTGGCTGTTGCAAGCGCACATGATTCAAATCCATATAGTTTTTGCAAAAAATAAAAAGGTCGGATAGTTTTCTAACAGACCTTGTATTTAGCGGTATTAATATTCGCATTTACATTATGAATATGTACGTATATGTACGTTATGTATTAAAATAGTGGTATTTAATTTGCCGACCTTGTTTAACTCGCGAAATTCGTGTAATAAATCCCACGTGAATATTTGCACCTTTACAGTATTTGCAACAGGAAGGAGAAGCTCCCTTTATTTCTCAGCTTATACATACAAACATGTTTTTACAAACCAGACAAGTGTAATTGTGTGTCTAGGTGGGTATTTACAAGCCTACTAATCTGTTTGATATCAGAGGAGGATAGGGACCAGGGAGCAAAAACTCTCAACCCCCATGGGGAAAGTTTATCTAGCAGTTTCCCCTTTCATCACTTAAGGGATTACTCTGGAAGAGGAAATTGAAACTTGAGGATGTGTGATAATAGCTGTGTAACAGTTAGTGCTTGTTGCTTATTATCAATGAAAAGAAAATACATAACGTTGATATCCAGATCAGAAAAAAATCAGCAGAAAAAAAAATCAGAATTCTCGGGTATATATACCCCCTGTATATACGGGCATGATATATAACTGCATTAACTCAATGACTTTCTGTGATTAATCATGATTAATCGCATGGTATATGTGAAACCCAAAAATGAATTCAAAAGCTGCTTAAAAGCACAGTTTTATTTGAAAATGTAAATGAACATTGCATAAATTTGAAAATGTAAATTTCAACTGAAACACACTAATGAAATCAAATATAAAACCACTGGCAGGTCATTTGTTATCCTGTTTCATATCAAAATAACAATATTCATGTCCATGACTAAATGTACTAAAACAAATAAGTCACAATTGTACACATACCACAATTTGATATGTGTACAATTGTGATGTATTTGTTTTAGTATATTTAGATTTTGTTGTGATTTGGCACTTTATAAGCCGATTAAATTGAATTGAAATTGAACATTTTATTGAGTCTTAAAGTAAATAAATATGAATTTGGTCACTGGATCCTTAAACTTTGGACATAATAAACTCTACATGGTGAATCCTTGATCTCTGGACATAAATAGGAATAAACAAAATCTGTAGTTTTTGTCAAAAGCATTTCCTTTCAGACATTATTGGCATGAATGTGTTTCCATATATCTGAGGCTGAGCTTAGAGCTGCTGTGCTTCACTTCAGGATGTAATTTGAAAAGAAAATACATTTCATTTTGGGAGGAAAAAATAAACATTTTAGTCGATTGTAGTTTCTTGTCTGTATTACATTTGGAAAGAGGTGTCATTTTATTTAAAGCGGCGATTCATTTTGAAGTTGTTAATTCCGACCGGACAGCGTTTCGAGCTGTGTGAACGGAACGGAGGACGATTCTCGTTTTTTGACAGCAATGAGACAAGAGTCCCAGTTAGTGACTTTAATTCACACAAAAGTGACTGACGATATTTTAATGGCTTTGCGAGGGGTTAAGAAGTGGCTTGCCGTTTCTGAAGAGCAGTGAATCAAAGAACCAACGAGCTACTGGATCGAAGCATTGCTTCAATGGTTCATGGTTTCAAAGTGGAGCCGCGCTGCAGAAATAGTTTATTACAGACCAAACCCTGAATATCCGACTTTATTTGTACGTCCGTATGACTCTGAAACTCGGAAAAATCCGTATAATTTACGGACTATAGGTTGACATGAAACCCACCGAAAAGCTGTGTTCACCGCGGGGACACGTTCGGCTTTTTGAGATTATTCAAGATTTTTTTTTTTTACCGATGACGAACGATGCGTAAAAAAACATTTGACCGATGCAGCTGCATCTGTCCAAACCAGTCTGGATCCGGGCCTGATCCTGTAGAACTTTGTACCGAAAATGTCCATTCAAAAGTTCGGTGTCTTTCTGCATTTTGTTTTGTTGTGCATTGCATAGCCTGTACTTTTCTCGATCCTTGTGTCGTTTTCTGTGTGAACTCAGCTATCAGCAGGAAGCAGCAGCATAAGCTCACCCCCGACTGACGCTTTCAAAATAAAAGGCAACGAGCAACAGTCATAAGGCTAAAAAAAAAAAACAAAAAGAAAAAAAACGCAGCGTTAAGGGGAGGAACAAAATTGTCGGCGATAATGACCTCAATAATTAACGCAACGTTAGCGCGTTAACGTTGCCCAGCCCTAATATATATATTAATTTAAATCCCTGCAATGTTCCGCTAACGTTACTAAAGAACTAGAATTTTGAAGTGAGTTGTCATCTGGATTTTACAAAATAAAAAGAAGCGCTATTTACAGACGATGCTTTTAACTTCAGTTAATTTTCACTAATTTAGAAGATCTTCACTTAGCCTGGAAAAAGACTCTGTTGCTCTATAAAAAAGCCCTCTGTAAAGCTAGGACATCTTACTACTCATCACTAATTGAAGAAAATAAGAACAACCCCAGGTTTCTTTTCAGCACTGTAGCCAGGCTGACAAAGAGTCAGAGCTCTGTTGAGCCGAGTATTCCTTTAACTTTAACTAGTAATGACTTCATGACTTTCTTTGCTAATAAAATTTTAACTATTAGAGAAAAAATTACTCATAACCATCCCAAAGACGTATCGTTATCTTTGGCTGCTTTCAGTGATGCCGGTATTTGGTTAGACTCTTTCTCTCAGATTGTTCTATCTGAGTTATTTTCATTAGTTACTTCATCCAAACCATCAACATATCTATTAGACCCCATTCCTACCAGGCTGCTCAAGGAAGCCCTACCATTAATTAATGCTTCGATCTTAAATATGATCAATCTGTCTTTATTAGTTGGCTATGTACCACAGGCTTTTAAGGTGGCAGTAATTAAACCATTACTTAAAAAGCCATCACTTGACCCAGCTATCTTAGCTAATTATAGGCCAATCTCCAACCTTCCTTTTCTCTCAAAAATTCTTGAAAGGGTAGTTGTAAAACAGCTAACTGATCATCTGCAGAGGAATGGTCTATTTGAAGAGTTTCAGTCAGGTTTTAGAATTCATCATAGTACAGAAACAGCATTAGTGAAGGTTACAAATGATCTTCTTATGGCCTCAGACAGTGGACTCATCTCTGTGCTTGTCCTGTTAGACCTCAGTGCTGCTTTTGATACTGTTGACCATAAAATTTTATTACAGAGATTAGAGCATGCCATAGGTATTAAAGGCACTGCGCTGCGGTGGTTTGAATCATATTTATCTAATAGATTACAATTTGTTCATGTAAATGGGGAATCTTCTTCACAGACTAAGGTTAATTATGGAGTTCCACAAGGTCCACAATATCCTGATCAAAAATGACTCCAATCATTTTTGATCAGGATATGTCCTTCAATGCACATATTAAGCAAATATGTAGGACTGCTTTTTTGCATTTGCACAATATCTCTAAAATTAGAAAGGTCTTGTCTCAGAGTGATGCTGAAAAACTAATTCATGCATTTATTTCCTCTAGGCTGGACTATTGTAATTCATTATTATCAGGTTGTCCTAAAAGTTCCCTGAAAACCCTTCAGTTAATTCAAAATGCTGCAGCTAGAGTACTGACGGGGACTAGAAGGAGAGAGCATATTTCACCCATATTGGCTTCTCTTCATTGGCTTCCTGTTAATTCCAGAATAGAATTTAAAATTCTTCTTCTTACTTATAAGGTTTTGAATAATCAGGTCCCATCTTATCTTAGGGACCTCATAGTACCATATCACTCCAATAGAGCGCTTCGCTCTCAGACTGCAGGCTTACTTGTAGTTCCTAGGGTTTGTAAGAGTAGAATGGGAGGCAGAGCCTTCAGCTTTCAGGCTCCTCTCCTGTGGAACCAGCTCCCAGTTCAGATCAGGGAGACAGACACCCTCTCTACTTTTAAGATTAGGCTTAAAACTTTCCTTTTTGCTAAAGCTTATAGTTAGGGCTGGATCAGGTGACCCTGAACCATCCCTTAGTTATGCTGCTATAGACGTAGACTGCTGGGGGGTTCCCATGATGCACTGAGTGTTTCTTTCTCTTTTTGCTCTGTATGCACCACTCTGCATTTAATCATTAGTGATTGATCTCTGCTGCCCTCCACAGCATGTCTTTTTCCTGGTTCTCTCCCTCAGCCCCAACCAGTCCCAGCAGAAGACTGCCCCTCCCTGAGCCTGGTTCTGCTGGAGGTTTCTTCCTGTTAAAAGGGAGTTTTTCCTTCCCACTGTTGCCAAGTGCTTGCTCACAGGGGGTTGTTTTGACCATTGTGGTTTTTACGTAATTATTGTATGGCCTTGCCTTACAATATAAAGCGCCTTGGGGCAACTGTTTGTTGTGATTTGGTGCTATATAAATAAAATTGATTGAATTGATTGATTAACCTCCTCTAACTTCGTTGGTGGAGGTCATTAAACACAGCCATGGACCTCTGAAAAATGTTTGATTCCATATTTTAACCCTCAGGGATCAGATATAGATGCAGATGATGTATCGATACACGATTCTTATTCACACACGTAAATAATAGATCAATACAAACTATCAAATGGACGGGCAGCACGGTGGATTAGTGGTTAGCACTTGTCTCACAGCAAGAAGGTCATGGGTTGGATTCCCACGTATGGCCTTTCTGTGTGGAGTTCTCATGTTTGTGTGGGTTCCCTCCGGGTGCTCCGGCTTCCTCCCAAATCCAAAGACATGCAGGTTGGTTGGACTGGAAACTTTAAATTGCCCTTAAGTGTGAATGTGTTTTTTTTTTCTGTATGTGATCCTGCAATGGACTGACGGCCTGTCCGGGGTGAACCCTGCCTCACTCCCTATGACTGTTAGGCTAGGCTCCACCCCACCACCCCCCAACCCTTAAATGGAATAAGCTGTTTAAGATGAGAGAGTGAGCAGCAAATGGACTATTTGTTCTACCAGTTCCTCTACTGGTGGTTGGCTCTCACTGCGGTATTGTATCACTTCCTGTTCCGGAGCACAGCGGTGTTTTGCTGTATCTGTTAGCTGTTTAATCTGTGTAGTTAGATTGATCTAGATAACTAGATAACGATTTGTTTCACAGTGTAATCTTCACGTGCCTTAACTAAAGCACTCCCTCTGCTGAATCACCTCTAAATTATTTACACATTATTCACTTTGTGTGTTTTTAGGAATCCACTAGCTTAGTGCAGCTACTAGCTCTTAGCCGGTTTAGCATGGCGGCTTCTCCTGTCTCTCCCGCACTTTTCTGCTCTGGGTGTGAAATGTTTAGTTATTCCTCGGCCTCCTTTAGCAGTAATGGTACTTGTAATAAGTGTAGCTTATTCGTAGCTGTGGAGGCCAGGCTGGGCGAATTGGAGACTCGGCTCCGCACCTTGGAAAATCCTACAGCTAGCCAGGCCCCTGTAGTTGGTGCGGACCAAGGTAGCTTAGCCACCGTTAGCTGTCCCCCAGCAGATCCCGAGCAGCCAGGAAAGCAGGCCGGCTGGGTGACTGTGAGGAAGAAGCGTAGTTCTAAACAGAAGCCCCCTGTACACCACCAACCTGTTCACATTTCTAACCGTTTTTCCCCACTCGGCGACGCACCCGCCAAGGATCAAACTCTGGTTATTGGCGACTGTTTTGAGAAATGTGAAGTTAGCGACACCAGCAACCATAGTCAATTGTCTTCCGGGGGCCAGAGCAGGCGACACTGAAGGAAATTTGAAACTGCTGGCTAAGGCTAAGCGTAAATTTGGTAAGATTGTAATTTATGTCGGCAGTAATGACACCCGGTTACGCCAATCGGAGGTCACTAAAATTAATATTGAATCGGTGTGTAACTTTCCAAAAACAATGTCGGACTCTGTAGTTTTCTCTGGGCCCCTCCCCAATCAGACCGGGAGTGACATGTTTAGCCGCATGTTCTCCTTGAATTGCTGGCTGTCTGAGTGGTGTCCAAAAAATGAGGTGGGCTTCATAGATAATTGGCAAAGCTTCTGGGGAAAACCTTGTCTTGTTAGGAGAGACGGCATCCATCCCACTTTGGATGGAGCAGCTGTCATTTCTAGAAATCTGGCCAATTTTATTAAACCCTCCAAACCGTGACTATCCAGGGTTGGGACCAGGAAGCAGAGTTGTAGTCTTACACACCTCTCTGCAGCTTCTCTCCCCCTGCCATCCCCTCATTACCCCATCCCCGTAGAGACGGTGCCTGTTCCCAGACCACCAATAACCAGCAAAAATCTATTTAAGCATAAAAATTCAAAAAGAAAAAATAATATAGCACCTTCAACTGCACCACAGACTAAAACAGTTAAATGTGGTCTATTAAACATTAGGTCTCTCTCTTCTAAGTCCCTGTTAGTAAATGATATAATAATTGATCAACATATTGATTTATTCTGCCTTACAGAAACCTGGTTACAGCAGGATGAATATGTTAGTTTAAATGAGTCAACACCCCCGAGTCACACTAACTGTCAGAATGCTTGAAGCACGGGCCGAGGCGGAGGATTAGCAGCAATCTTCCACTCCACCTTATTAATTAATCAAAGACCCAGACAGAGCTTTAATTCATTTGAAAGCTTGACTCTTAGTCTTGTCCATCCAAACTGGAAGTCTCAAAAACCAGTTTTATTTGTTGTTATCTATCGTCCACCTGGTTGTTACTGTGAGTTTCTTTGTGATTTTTCAGACCTTTTGTCTGACTTAGTGCTTAGCTCAGATAAGATAATTATAGTGGGTGATTTTAACATCCACATAGATGCTGAGAATGACAGCCTCAACACTGCATTTAATCTATTATTAGACTCAACTGGCTTCGCTCAAAATGTAAATGAGTCCACCCACCACTTTAATCACACTTTAGATCTTGTTCTGACATATGGCATAGAAATTGAAGACTTAACAGTATTCCCTGAAAACCCCCTTCTGTCTGATCATTTCTTAATAACATTTACATTTACTTTAATGGACTACCCAGCAGTGGGGAATAAGTTTCATTACAGTAGAGGTCTTTCTGAAAGTGCTGTAAGTAGGTTTAAGGATATGATTCCTTCTTTGTTATCTTCTTCAATGCCATATACCAACACAGTGCAGAGTAGCTACCTAAACTCTGTGAGTGAGATAGATTATCTCATCAATAGTTTTATATCCTCATTGAAGACAACTTTAGATACTGTAGCTCCTCTGAAAAAGAGAGCCTTAAATCAGAAGTGCCTGACTCCGTGGTATAACCCACAAACTCGCAGCTTAAAGCAGATAACCCGTAAGCTGGAGAGGAAATGGCGTCTCACTAATTTAGAAGATCTTCACTTAGCCTGGAAAAAGAGTCTGTTGCTCTATAAAAAAGCCCTCTGTAAAGCTAGGACATCTTACTACTCATCACTAATTGAAGAAACTAAGAACAACCCCAGGTTTCTTTTCAGCACTGTAGCCAGGCTGACAGAGTCAGAGCTCTATTGAGCTGAGTATTCCTTTAACGTTAACTAGTAATGACTTCATGACTTTCTTTGCAAATAAAATTTTAACTATTAGAGAAAAAATTACTCATAACCATCCCAAAGACATATCGTTATCTTTGGCTGCTTTCAGTGATGCCGGCATTTGGTTAGACTCCTTCTCTCCAATTGTTCTGTCCGAGTTATTTTCATTAGTCACTTCCTCCAAACCATCAACCTGGCTATTAGACCCCATTCCTACCAGGCTGCTCAAGGAAGCCCTACCATTAATTAATGCTTCAATCTTAAATATGATCAATCTATCTTTATTAGTTGGCTATGTACCACAGGCTTTTAAGGTGGCAGTAATTAAACCATTACTTAAAAAGCCATCACTTGACCCAGCTATCTTAGCTAATTATAGGCCAATCTCCAACCTTCCTTTTCTCTCAAAAAGTCTTGAAAGGGTAGTTGTAAAACAGCTAACTGATCATCTGCAGAGGAATGGTCTATTTGAAGAGTTTCAGTCAGGTTTTAGAATTCATCATAGTACAGAAACAGCATTAGTGAAGGTTACAAATGATCTTCTTATGGCCTCAGACAGTGGACTCATCTCTGTGCTTGTCCTGTTAGACCTCAGTGCAGCTTTTGATACTGTTGACCATAAAATTTTATTACAGCGATTAGAGCATGCCATAGGTATTAAAGGCACTGCGCTGCAGTGGTTTGAATCATATTTATCTAATAGATTACAATTTGTTCATGTAAATGGGGAATCTTCTTCACAGACTAAGGTTAATTATGGAGTTCCATAAGGTTCTGTGCTAGGACCGATTTTATTCACTTTATACATGCTTCCCTTAGGCAGTATTATTAGAAAGCATTGCTTACATTTTCATTGTAACGCAGATGATACCCAGCTTTATCTATCCATGAAGCCAGAGGACACACACCAATTAGCTAAACTGTTGGAATCTCTTTCAGACATAAAGAAATGGATGACCTCTAATTTCCTGCTTTTAAATTCAGATAAAACTGAAGTTATTGTACTTGGCCCCACAAATCTTAGAAACATGGTGTCTAACCAGATCCTTACTCTGGATGGCATTACCCTGACCTCTAGTAATACTGTGAGAAATCTTGGAGTCATTTTTGATCAGGATATGTCATTCAATGCACATATTAAACAAATATGTAGGACTGCTTTTTTGCATTTGCGCAATATCTCTAAAATTAGAAAGGTCTTGTCTCAGAGTGATGCTGAAAAGCTAATTCATGCATTTATTTCTTTTAGGCTGGACTACTGTAATTCATTATTATCAGGTTGTCCTATAAGTTCCCTGAAAAGCCTTCAGTTAATTCAAAATGCTGCAGCTAGAGTACTGACGGGGACTAGAAGGAGAGAGCATATTTCACCCATATTGGCCTCTCTTCATTGGCTCCCTGTTAATTCTAGAATAGAATTTAAAATTCTTCTTCTTATGAGGTTTTGAATAATCAGGTCCCATCTTATCTTAGGGACCTCATAGTACCATATCACCCCAATAGAGCGCTTCGCTCTCAGACTGCAGGTTTACTTGTAGTTCCTAGGGTTTGTAAGAGTAGAATGGGAGGCAGAGCCTTCAGGTTTCAGGCTCCTCTCCTGTGGAACCAGCTCCCAATTCGGATCAGGGAGACAGACACCCTCTCTACTTTTAAGATTAGGCTTAAAACTTTCCTTTTTGCTAAAGCTTATAGTTAGGGCTGGATCAGGTGACCCTGAACCATCCCTTAGTTATGCTGCTATAGACTTAGACTGCTGGGGGGTTCCCATGATGCACTGAGTGTTTCTTTCTCTTTTTGCTCTGTATGCACCACTCTGCATTTAATCATTAGTGATTGATCTCTGCTCTCTTCCACAGCATGTCTTTTTCCTGATTCTCTCCCCTCAGCCTCAACCAGTCCCAGCAGAAGACTGCCCCTCCCTGAGCCTGGTTCTGCTGGAGGTTTCTTCCTGTTAAAAGGGAGTTTTTCCTTCCCACTGTCGCCAAGTGCTTGCTCACAGGGGGTCGTTTTGACCGTTGGGTTTTTTCTGTAATTATTGTATGGCTTTTGCCTTACAGTATAAAGTGCCTTGTGGCAACTGTTGTGATTTGGTGCTTATAAATAAAATTGATTTGATTTCTGAAGGAATATATCCTAAATGTGCTTAAATATGCATTAACCATTTGTGCCCCACCCCATTCATACTCTTTATCTTTTATTGAGCCAAGAATATATTGTTACATTTATGAGTGTGTTCTAATGTTTGAAAGTGATCATTTATATATTAATAGAGCTTGTTGCTGTTGAAGAATATATTACTCATATGCTCATCTTCTTTGTCTTTCGGCTGTTCCCGTTAGGGGTCGCCACAGCAGATCAATCGTTTCCATCTCACCCTGTCCTCTGTATCTTCCTCTGTCACACCAGCCACCTGCATGTCCTCTCTCAGCACATCCATGAACCTCCTCTTTGGTCTCCAACCGCTAAGGTGAATTACATGATATCTATATGTTCAAATACTTTGGAACATATATGTTTGAATGCTTTTGAATTGTGTATTGTGTGTACCAAATTAAAGGTATGTTATGTTTATGATTACATTTGCTTTTTTTAAGATTTGCTTTTGCTTCAAGTATTAGTTCAGCTGTTATAAAGATGATTTACTTATATAAGCATTTTGAAAGTGTTGTAAATGTGATGTGTCCTTGTTTCGGTGAGGCCCTGAAGATACATTGAGAAACATCCATATGTTGCAAACAGCACATGGAACAGGATGCCAGTACTGACCACAAACCGTCAGAGAAGGAGACTAAACTTGATACCCGGGTATGATTAGACTTGTTTGTCAGAAGGTTGTGCAATTTTGAGATGTGCAAACATTCTTGTGGTATAACTGTGTGATGAGACTTGCTGACAGTCCTTCAGTTAGCAGTTTTTGCCCAAAAACAATTTCTTATCAGTTTAATAACAGGTGTCACTTCAGGAGAAAAAGGAAGAAAAGAAGACTGCACAGTGCGTGTGGGCAGGACCAATGCCACGAAACAGAGGGATGAAGACCACACTGATGAAGGATAATGCCCAAGTTTACCATAAGCACACTGTATTAGCATAGAGTATAAAAACAGAGCCCAGCCCACTGTTCGGGGTTCCTCTTTGCTGAGAGCTTGCTGGAACACCAGACACCTGGTTGGAAGCTCTCAGCTCCTGGGACCCTCAGAACGTCTGGGTATGATCTCTCTCATTCTGTAAAACTTGCATTCTGTTAAATTCTGTCTAATAAATCTCTGAGTGGTGGTCTAGCCCTCAGAGTAATTATGTTCAAACTTAAATAACTGGTCAAAACCTTCTTTCAAATCAACGGACGGGTGGGATAAGAGGACAGGGGAGAGCGAGGTCACTGGAGACCCCTGAATTATCCCAATTGTTCCAACTTCAAAGTCAAGTTGTGTCAATAAGATTTCAAAAGTGTCTTCACCATTTAAGTGATCCCGACGGAAAGAAAGATATAAACACAGTCGATGCAGCGTCCAGTGGCTAAAAGAAGGAAACGTCCTTAAATGGCTAATTGTATCTTCTGGTTACTGCACAGAGGTATCTCAGTCATCAGTGACCTCAAAAATAACATTCTGCAAACATTGATTTCACACTTCAGCCTTTTTGTTCCTCAGTGGAAGTTATGGAGTTTTGTGTTTGTCCTGCTCAACAAAGCCCAGAGGACCAGCTGTCATTTCCTTGCGAGTTTAGATTTACTTTGTGAGGTTAGAATCTGTTTACACAAGGTTAGAGTTGCTTTACTCAAGGTTAATGTTGGTTTGTGTGAGGTTAGTCAGTTTACTCAAGGTTAGAGTCAGTTTGTGTGAGGTTAGTTTACCTCTGTGGATTTGGCTCATTGTTTGTGTCTCTGTTATGTCGGAACATCCGACATTTTCCAATGTTGTTCTCAGGTCTGGACAAGGTCAAGCCTTTCGATATAATCCTGTAAAGGTATCCAAATGAGTACAAACACAATAAGTTAGAAAAGTAAAACATTTTATCAAACAACTGCTACAAAGACTTTATGGAGTTTATCATTTAATCACAGCTGATTTAGTCTAAAGCAGGAGACACACCGAGGACACTCAGGTCAACTAGCAGAGACTCCAATCAACTGAACTTACAGCCATCCAGCCGACATTGCATGAAAAACTTTGCATTTGAGCACATCGCAAAGACTACAGCAGACAACCATCTATAGCGTGTCTGTTCTGTAAAAGCATAAACTCTCCATGCCAGTAGGTGGTGCATGTCTGTGTCTGTCATTCAGAAAGGGAAACCATGGAAATATAATTGTAACCTTATAATAATAATAATAATGTGGGATAAATTGTGAAATTTTGAAGATCACGTGGGGTGCCCAGGGCTCAGTCCTTGGTCCATTGTTGTTTTTATATATATATTAATGAAGCACAGCATCGAGCCAGCCCCCCTTTTCATCAATGGCGAGCGTGTGGAGAGGGTTCACACCTTCAAGTTTCTTGGTGTCCTCATTTCCGATGATATCTCCTGGTCTGTGAACATCACAGCAGTCACCAAGAAGGCTCAGCAGCGGCTGCACTTCCTGAGTGTCCTCAGGAAGCACAAGCTAGACTCCAACCTGCTGCTGACCTTCTATTGAGCATCCATTCAGATCCTGCTGACATACTGCTTCACAGTATGGTACGGCAGCTGTACTGCTGCAGACAGGGAGAGGCTCCAGAGAGTCATAAAGACAGCCCAAAAGATCATTGGCTGCCCTCTCAACTCCCTGATAGACATTTACAGCTCCCACTGCCTTAGCAGAGCCCTAAACATCACTAAAGACAGCTCCTACCCTGGCTTTGAACTGTTTGTCCTGATTCCCTCAGGGAGGCACTACAGGTGTATTAAGACCAGAACAAACAGACTCAAAAACAGTTTCTTTCCCAAAACGGTAACCATCCTGAATTCCCGCATGCACCGACGATAATGTGCAACATTCCGTCAAAAAACAAAAAAAAAACACCTCCGTGTTGGAAACCATTCAGAAGATTCAGACGGCTTTCGATGGCTTTCAGTCGAGTGAGTATCCGAGATATTGTGTAACAGCTGGACATGCCACAACATGTCCTGTGAGACTTCCAACACGGAGGTGTTTTTTTGTTGCACGCCATGAGAGGCTCCGTGCCGACGCACGAAATCCTCCGCACGTCTTTCATTACAAAATCTCCTGTAACAGTGGAATGTGCTGCAAAAGTGCTATGTCCAACTCTCTTTCCATTTCTGTGGTAGTCACACAATGTCCTGGATCAACACAGCCTTCAGTTTAGAAATGATCTGGTCGTTCCAGCCTGTCGATGGCCGCTCGGTGTGCCGCGCGCCCTCCGTCATTGTGGGCCGTCTTTAAAAAGGTTTTAACAGTCCTTAATCCGCGTGACGCCGACAGAATCTTCACCGATATCCATCTGAATCTTTCGAATGGTTTCCAACTGGCTGTCTCTAACAGTTTCTGAAAAAAATTTCATGGAGCAAAGCGGCAGTCGCTCAGCCATTTCACTGACAAAAGAAATCCGACAAGGGGGGTTGGACCAGTGCTCACTCAAAGCCTGCCCACAGGCGAATAATGCAACCAACAGGCGTGAAAAAACTCACGCATGCACACGAAGGTTCAAGCTTGGCTGATGCAATCACACGTGATTCAAATCCATACAGTTTTTGAAAAAAATAAAAAGGTCCGTTACTTTTTGGACAGACCTCCTACTTGCCTGCACTGATTTTGGAGTTGGCTCTTAATCTCGTTGTACATTGTATAATGACAATAAAAGGCATTCTATTCTATTCTGTGTTTGGTTTCTAAGTCCCTGACTTGTATTTGGTTTGCTGATGATACAACTGTATTTTATCCCAGCAGTCAGAGTGTGAGGCGGGGTTCCTCCTAGACAGGAAGTCAGTATGTCGCAGGGCCACATATAGACAAACAAACACATTCACACCCACACACACCTACGGAGAATTTAAAATTTCCAGTCCAACTAACCCTGCGTGTCTTTGGATGTGGGAGTAAGCCATTATATTTTAATCAAATGTGCCCCAATAACTCTCATATTTGAAAGTGAGGTGCAGACTGGCACTTACTATCACCTGACAAAGTCTGATTCAGATCTGATCCAGATTGTGGATATCAATTTTTCAATTTAAAATTATTTTCAGTTACATAGCGCTAAAACACAAAGTTGCCTCAAGGCGCTACACACAAGTAAGGTCTAACCTTACCAACCCCCAAAGCAAGAACACAGGTGACAGTGGTAAGGAAAAACTCCGTCCGAGGGAGAAACCTCAAGCAAACCAGACTCAAAAGGGTGACCCTCTGCTTGGGCGATGCTACAGATACAATTGACAATACAGGAAATTGGGGGAAATTTTGAGAGTCCATGCTGGTGCACAAGATGGGAGGTCTGCAAAAGAAGAAGACACCCACTCCCATCCTGCTTGTGACTCCGGCAAGGACGGTCACATTCCTCCCCTCTCCTCCTTTCTGCTCTCGATCTCTGCTCTGACCTTCAAAGTCCCAGCTTCACCAGACTGTGAATTCTTCAAATTAAGATTTGAATTAACCATGGAATTGATCAGCTGGTCTCTCAACGCTATTGACACCATTTTTTTTGACAAGGAAATCAGGGCTGGGGGACCCTGCATGCCCTGATGGAACCTACCCAGCAGGCTATGCTCTCAACGCCTAAAAGAGATGGAGTGTGACATGCTGGCTCCACTCTCTGTGGAAGACGTTGAGGATTTATTTCTATTCGCTTTTATGGTGGGAGGTTTGGTGCTGATTGGTTTGTGCGCTGCCCTGACCCACAGGAATATTAGCAAGATGGTTGCTTCCAGAATCTCATCCCCTCATCTGTCCATCATGATTAATGAGTTGGGCAATGCTGTGTAATCTCAGACTGCGTGAACTCACACGATGCATGTCTCCCTCCCTCCATCCCTATTAACTCCCCTCACCCTGGCGTCCTCCCTGCCACCCTGGAGGCAACGTTTTTTTGTTTGTTTGTTTGTTTGTTTTTGTTTTTTTTTTACTGCTGCAGCCTTCAACTCCCCAAGCTGGGCGGCACGGGCCCCTCCTGCTGCAGCCTTCACCCACTTGCCTCAATTCAGATGATGGACTGATTCAAGTTTAGTACACATAAACAATGTCAAATGTATGTCAATCAATCAATCAATCAATTTTTTTATATAGCGCCAAATCACAACAAACAGTTGCCCCAAGGCGCTTTATATTGTAAGGCAAGGCCATACAATAATTATGTAAAACCCCAACGGTCAAAACGACCCCCTGTGAGCAAGCACTTGGCTACAGTGGGAAGGAAAAACTCCCTTTTAACAGGAAGAAACCTCCAGCAGAACCAGGCTCAGGGAGGGGCAGTCTTCTGCTGGGACTGGTTGGGGCTGAGGGAGAGAACCAGGAAAAAGACATGCTGTGGAGGGGAGCAGAGATCGATCACTAATGATTAAATGCAGAGTGGTGCATACAGAGCAAAAAGAGAAAGAAACAGTGCATCATGGGAACCCCCCAGCAGTCTACGTCTATAGCAGCATAACTAAGGGATGGTTCAGGGTCACCTGATCCAGCCCTAACTATAAGCTTTAGCAAAAAGGAAAGTTTTAAGCCTAATCTTAAAAGTAGAGAGGGTGTCTGTCTCCCTGATCTGAATTGGGAGCTGGTTCCACAGGAGAGGAGCCTGAAAGCTGAAGGCTCTGCCTCCCATTCTACTCTTACAAACCCTAGGAACTACAAGTAAGCCTGCAGTCTGAGAGCGAAGCGCTCTATTGGGGTGATATGGTACTACGAGGTCCCTAAGATAAGATGGGACCTGATTATTCAAAACCTTATAAGTAAGAAGAAGAATTTTAAATTCTATTCTAGAATTAACAGGAAGCCAATGAAGAGAGGCCAATATGGGTGAGATATGCTCTCTCCTTCTAGTCCCCGCTAGTACTCTAGCTGCAGCATTTTGAATTAACTGAAGGCTTTTCAGGGAACTTTTAGGACAACCTGATAATAATGAATTACAATAGTCCAGCCTAGAGGAAATAAATGCATGAATTAGTTTTTCAGCATCACTCTGAGACAAGACCTTTCTAATTTTAGAGATATTGCGTAAATGCAAAAAAGCAGTCCTACATATTTGTTTAATATGCGCTTTGAATGACATATCCTGATCAAAAATGACTCCAAGGTTTCTCACAGTATTACTAGAGGTCAGGGTAATGCCATCCAGAGTAAGGATCTGGTTAGACACCATGTTTCTAAGATTTGTGGGGCCAAGTACAATATGTGTTGTATGTGTTGTCTTTAATCCTGATGTGTGCCATTATTACGGTAAACAAGTAATAATTGTGGATTAATTGCTGTATCTTCTCTGAGGTAATTGGAGTGTAAACGTAATTTCATTGTTGTTGCACTCGTGTAATGACAGTGACAATAAATCTCATCTAATCTAATCATCCCTGGATGGAGCTGCACCTCAAAGAGAGAGAAAAAACAGAATCAGGTGGCAGAAAGTCAAGAAATACAGTAAAATTTGTCAGCATTTAACAACAATTAAAAACAGAAGAAATAATAAGGTGATTGCCGGCCACTAGCCCTAAGCTTCACTAAAAGACCCAGACTTTAGATAAAGTTGAGGCCGCGGCACGCTCTGTTTACTAATAAAATGAATTAAAAGAGTAAAAAGTGTAGAAATATACTATGCCAATATGCTAGCCATACGAAACGGAAAATAAGTGCGTCTGGACTTGAAAGTCTAGAGAATCTGACTGTTTTATTGATGCAGGGAGATCATTCCACAGAACAGGGGCATGATAAGAGAAAGCTCTATGACCCGCAGACTTTTTATTCACCCTAGGCACACAAAATAGTCCTTCACCCTGAGAACGCAAAGCCCAGGCTGGTACGTAGGGTTTAAGTAGGTCAGTTAAGTAAGGAGGTGCCAGTCCGTGAATAATTTTATAGGTTAGTAGCAGAACCTTAAAATCTGATCTCACAGGGACAGGAAGCCAGTGAAAAGATGCCAAAATGGGTGTGATGTGGTTGAACTTTCTGCTTCCTGTCAAAAGTGTGGCAGCAGCATTTTGAACCAATTGGATCCTAATGTTGGAGTGCGGTAAACCAGAAAATAGAACAGTGCAGTAGTCCAATCTAGAAGTGATAAACACATGAATCAGGGTCTCGGCATCAGCCATAGATAGAACTGGACGAATCTTCGCTATATTTCACAGGTGGAAGAAAGCAGTCCTCGTAATATCTCTAATGTGGAGGTTAAAGGACAACGTAGGATCAAAAATTACCCCAACATTCCTCACTTTGTCAGTGTGATGTATGACACACAAACCTAGAAAATCAGCACGTATAACTGAGTATCATCAGCACAGCAGTGAAAAGTATGTAATCCCAAAACACTGCAATATGTGCCCAAGGGATGCTATATAAATGGAGAAAAGCAGGGGACCTAAGATGGACCCCTGTGGAATCCCAAATTTCATGTCATTAAGGTGGTGTTATTGTAAAAAACACAGTGAGAACAACTGGTCAGGTATGACGGCAACCATGCATGGGCACTCCCAGTAATCCCAAAATGATTTTCCAGCCTATCAAGTAGAATATGATGATCCACTGTATCAAACGCAGCACTGAGATCTAACAGCACCAGAACCGTAGTGGTGTCTGAATCCATTGTAAGCAGAAGATCATTCACCACTTTAGTGAGAGCCATCTCTGTGGAATAATATTTTCTAAAAGCAGACTGCAATGGCTCAAAAAGTTTATTCTCAGTAAGATGGTCCATGAAAAAAACAATTACAAAAAAAAAAATGTGGCTGAGCTAGCGCAAGCTAACCACTAGTGAAACACGAACCACTCCTAAGATTCACAACAGGAGAAATTTAGTTAAATAAGATTCACAATAGATACACTTAAAAACTAAAAGAAATGTTAAACAGAAATAAAAGAAATGAATACAACCTTGTTGTGATTACAAGGGCGTCAATTCAGCACACAGTCTGTTGGAAGCAAGTCGCCAGTTGGATTGTGTGGACATTTCAATTATATTTTACCTTATACCGTAATCAAACGTGCTACAATTCATATTTGACAGTGAGGTGCAGACTGACACTCTATCACGTGACAAAGTTTGATCCAGATCTGATCCAGATTGTGGATTTTGTGGACATTTGAATTTCAAATCAAATCAATTTTTTTATATAGCGCCAAATCACAACAAACAGTTGCCCCAAGGCGCTTTATATTGTAAGGCAAAAGCCATACAATAATTACAGAAAAACCCCAACGGTCAAACGACTCCCTATGAGCAAGCACTTGGCGAATTTAATATTGAAAAGCCCATTCGATGTACATTTCACATTATATCTCAATCGAAAGTACCTTAATCACTCTAATTTGTGACAGTGAGGTGTAAGCTGGCACTCTCAATGAACAAAGTTTGCACTGCGACTGATCTGTATTGAGGATTTAGCAGATATTTGTTTTAAACATTGAAAAGCCCCTTTGATTTATATTCTGCATTTCATTTTGGTTTCTGAAAAGCCACTTCTAACAGGACTTTGACCTTGAAAATTTTTTCTAAGGTAAAAATTTAGGGAATTGGAAACTAGTGTTGGCAGATGTTTCTGTGTAGGCTTTCAGTTGTCCAGGTGGTTTCCATAGTAGAGAAGCTTCGACTGGACTGGGTTGCTTGACGCAAGGACGTTTCGCTTCAAATCGCAGAAGCTTCCTCAGCTAAAATTATTGCTCTGGTAGTCTGACTTCTGTCTTGACTCTTGTCGAGAAGAATGATCCGAAGTCACAACAGCTGGAGTTTTAAACCTAACCAGACCCCTCCTACCGAGAGGCAGACTGCTAAGGCTAGTGACTAAACAATAGCTCTAATTAGAACCTATTGTGCTCTAGTTAGCACCCTCCTAATGACAGGGCAGCTGTGGCTCCCTTGATGACTCTGCTGATGACGTGAATGACTCATTACCATGAACAAAAGACTGAAACTCCTTTGACCTGACTACCCCATTGTAAACAGGGGATAATGTGTGTCTCAGACCCCCTCCCCGGTTAAGGCTGGGTTTCAGATGTTTCACAAAGAATGCCTCCTTGAACCCTCTCTCAAACCATTTCTTCTCTCTGGCTAATATTTTAACTTCCTTGTCCTCAAACGTGTGGTTAGAGTCTTTAAGGTGGTTGGCTCACTGGTGGTTGGCTCTCACTGCGGTATTGTATCACTTCCTGTTCCGGAGCACAGCGGTGTTTTACTGTATCTGTTAGCTGATTAGTCTGCGCAGTTAGATTGATCTAGTTATCTAGATTACGATTTGTTTCCCAGTGTAATCTTTACGTGCCTTAACTAAAGCACTCCTTCTGCTGAATCACCTCTAAATTATTCACTTTGCGTGTTTTTAGGAATCCGCTAGGTTAGCGTAGCTACTAGCTCTTAGCCGGTTTAGCATGGCGGCTTCTCCTGTCTCTCCCACACTTTTCTGCTCTGGGTGTGAAATGTTTAGTTATTCCTCGGCCTCCTTTAGCAGTAATGGTACTTGTAATAAGTGTAGCTTATTCGTAGCTTTGGAGGCCAGGCTGGGCGAATTGGAGACTCGGCTCCGCACCGTGGAAATTCTACAGCTAGCCAGGCCCCTGTAGTCGGTGCGGACCAAGGTAGCTTAGCCGCCGTTAGTTCCCCCCTGGCAGATCCCAAGCAGGCTGACTGGGTGACTGTGAGGAGGAAGCGTAGTTCTAAACAGAAGCCCTGTGTACACCGCCAACCCGTTCACATTTCTAACCGTTTTTCCCCACTCGACGACACACCCGCCGAGGATCAAACTCTGGTTATTGGCGACTCTATTTGAGAAATGTGAAGTTAGCGACACCAGCAACCATAGTCAATTGTCTTCCGGGGGCCAGAGCAGGCGACACTGAAGGAAATTTGAAACTGCTGGCTAAGGCTAAGCGTAAATTTGGTAAGATTGTAATTCACGTCGGCAGTAATGACACCCGGTTACGCCAATCGGAGGTCACTAAAATTAACATTAAATCGGTGTGTAACTTTGCAAAAACAATGTCGGACTCTGTAGTTTTCTCTGGGCCCCTCCCCAATCGGACCGGGAGTGACATGTTTAGCCGCCTGTTCTCCTTGAATTGCTGGCTGTCTGAGTGGTGTCCAAAAAATGAGGTGGGCTTCATAGATAATTGGCAAAGCTTCTGGGGAAAACCTGGTCTTGTTAGGAGAGACGGCATCCATCCCACTTTGGATGGAGCAGCTCTCATTTCTAGAAATCTGGCCAATTTTCTTAAATCCTCCAAACCGTGACTATCCAGGGTTGGGACCAGGAAGCAGAGTTGTAGTCTTACACACCTCTCTGCAGCTTCTCTCCCCCTGCCATCCCCTCATTACCCCATCCCCGTAGAGACGGTGCCTGCTCCCAGACCACCAACAACCAGCAAAAATCTATTTAAGCATAAAAATTCAAAAAGAAAAAATAATATAGCACCTTCAACTGCACCACAGACTAAAACAGTTAAATGTGGTCTATTAAACATTAGGTCTCTCTCTTCTAAGTCCCTGTTGGTAAATGATATAATAATTGATCAACATATTGATTTATTCTGCCTAACAGAAACCTGGTTACAGCAGGATGAATATGTTAGTTTAAATGAGTCAACACCCCCGAGTCACACTAACTGTCAGAATGCTCGTAGCACGGGCCGAGGAGGAGGATTAGCAGCAATCTTCCATTCCAGCTTATTAATTCATCAAAAACCCAGACAGAGCTTTAATTCATTTGAAAGCTTGTCTCTTAGTCTTGTCCATCCAAATTGGAAGTCCCAAAAACCAGTTTTATTTGTTATTATCTATCGTCCACCTGGTCATTACTGTGAGTTTCTCTGTGAATTTTCAGACCTTTTGTCTGACTTAGTGCTTAGCTCAGATAAGATAATTATAGTGGGCGATTTTAACATCCACACAGATGCTGAGAATGACAGCCTCAACACTGCATTTAATCTATTATTAGACTCTATTGGCTTTGCTCAAAAAGTAAATGAGTCCACCCACCACTTTAATCATATCTTAGATCTTGTTCTGACTTATGGTATGGAAATAGAAGACTTAACAGTATTCCCTGAAAACTCCCTTCTGTCTGATCATTTCTTAATAACATTTACATTTACTCTGATGGACTACCCAGCAGTGGGGAATAAGTTTCATTACACTAGACGTCTTTCAGAAAGCGCTGTAACTAGGTTTAAGGATATGATTCCTTCTTTATGTTCTCTAATGCCATATACCAACACAGTGCAGAGTAGCTACCTAAACTCTGTAAGGGAGATAGAGTATCTCGTCAATAGTTTTACATCCTCATTGAAGACAACTTTGGATGCTGTAGCTCCTCTGAAAAAGAGAGCTTTAAATCAGAAGTGCCTGACTCCGTGGTATAACTCACAAACTCGCAGCTTAAAGCAGATAACCCGTAAGTTGGAGAGGAAATGGCGTCTCACTAATTTAGAAGATCTTCACTTAGCCTGGAAAAAGAGTCTGTTGCTCTATAAAAAAGCCCTCCGTAAAGCTAGGACATCTTTCTACTCATCACTAATTGAAGAAAATAAGAATAACCTCAGGTTTCTTTTCAGCACTGTAGCCAGGCTGACAAAGAGTCAGAGCTCTATTGAGCTGAGTATTCCATTAACTTTAACTAGTAATGACTTCATGACTTTCTTTGCTAACAAAATTTTAACTATTAGAGAAAAAATTACTCATAACCATCCCAAAGACGTATCGTTATCTTTGGCTGCTTTCAGTGATGCCGGTATTTGGTTAGACTCTTTCTCTCAGATTGTTCTGTCAGAGTTATTTTCATTAGTTACTTCATCCAAACCATCAACATGTTTATTAGACCCCATTCCTACCAGGCTGCTCAAGGAAGCCCTACCATTATTTAATGCTTCGATCTTAATATGATCAATCTATCTTTGTTAGTTGGCTATGTACCACAGGCTTTTAAGGTGGCAGTAATTAAACCATTACTTAAAAAGCCATCACTTGACCCAGCTATCTTAGCTAATTATAGGCCAATCTCCAACCTTCCTTTTCTCTCAAAAATTCTTGAAAGGGTAGTTGTAAAACAGCTAACTGATCATCTGCAGAGGAATGGTCTATTTGAAGAGTTTCAGTCAGGTTTTAGAATTCATCATAGTACAGAAACAGCATTAGTGAAGGTTACAAATGATCTTCTTATGGCCTCGGACAGTGGACTCGTCTCTGTGCTTGTTCTGTTGGACCTCAGTGCTGCTTTTGATACTGTTGACCATAAAATTTTATTACAGAGATTAGAGCATGCCATAGGTATTAAAGGCACTGCGCTGCGGTGGTTTGAATCATATTTGTCTAATAGATTACAATTTGTTCATGTAAATGGGGAATCTTCTTCACAGACTAAAGTTAATTATGGAGTTCCACAAGGTTCTGTGCTAGGACCAATTTTATTCACTTTATACATGCTTCCCTTAGGCAGTATTATTAGACGGTATTGCTTAAATTTTCATTGTTACGCAGATGATACCCAGCTTTATCTATCCATGAAGCCAGAGGACACACACCAATTAGCTAAACTGCAGGATTGTCTTACAGACATAAAGACATGGATGACCTCTAATTTCCTGCTTTTAAACTCAGATAAAACTGAAGTTATTGTACTTGGCCCCACAAATCTTAGAAACATGGTGTCTAACCAGATCCTTACTCTGGATGGCATTACCCTGACCTCTAGTAATACTGTGAGAAATCTTGGAGTCATTTTTTATCAGGATATGTCATTCAAAGCGCATATTAAACAAATATGTAGGACTGCTTTTTTGCATTTACGCAATATCTCTAAAATCAGAAAGGTCTTGTCTCAGAGTGATGCTGAAAAACTAATTCATGCATTTATTTCCTCTAGGCTGGACTATTGTAATTCATTATTATCAGGTTGTCCTAAAAGTTCCCTAAAAAGCCTTCAGTTAATTCAAAATGCTGCAGCTAGAGTACTGACGGGGACTAGAAGGAGAGAGCATATCTCACCCATATTGGCCTCTCTTCATTGGCTTCCTGTTAATTCTAGAATAGAATTTAAAATTCTTCTTCTTACTTATAAGGTTTTGAATAATCAGGTCCCATCTTATCTTAGGGACCTCGTAGTACCATATCACCCCAATAGAGCGCTTCGCTCTCAGACTGCAGGCTTACTTGTAGTTCCTAGGGTTTGTAAGAGTAGAATGGGAGGCAGAGCCTTCAGCTTTCAGGCTCCTCTCCTGTGGAACCAGCTCCCAATTCAGATCAGGGAGACAGGCACCCTCTCTACTTTTAAGATTAGGCTTAAAACTTTCCTTTTTGCTAAAGCTTATAGTTAGGGCTGGATCAGGTGACCCTGAACCATCCCTTAGTTATGCTGCTATAGACGTAAACTGCTGGGGGGTTCCCATGATGCACTGTTTCTTTCTCTTTTTGCTCTGTATGCACCACTCTGCATTTAATCATTAGTGATCGATCTCTGCTCCCCTCCACAGCATGTCTTTTTCCTGGTTCTCTCCCTCAGCCCCAACCAGTCCCAGCAGAAGACTGCCCCTCCCTGAGCCTGGTTCTGCTGGAGGTTTCTTCCTGTTAAAAGGGAGTTTTTCCTTCCCACTGTAGCCAAGTGCTTGCTCACAGGGGGTCGTTTGACCGTTGGGGTTTTACATAATTATTGTATGGCCTTGCCTTACAATATAAAGCGCCTTGGGGCAACTGTTTGTTGTGATTTGGCGCTATATAAAAAATTGATTGATTGATTGATGAACTGCAGACTGAGGTCCACTGGTGACCTCTCTGCGGTGCTGGTATAGCCTTTTGTGTAAAGGTTGCTTCGTTTCACCTATGTAGTGTTCGTTACAGTTTTCCTGACATCTGATAGAATACACTACATTGCTCTGTTTGTAACTAGGGATCATGTCCCTAGTTAGTTCACCCTAAGGACATGATCCCTAGTTACAAACAGAGCAATGTAGTGTATATAACTACATATGTAGTGTATCTACACTACATGTTCATTAAGTATAGGGTACTTAAATTTCATGATTTAGTTGATTTGAAATTATTACAAAAAATGTACCAAGCGAATAACAATACCTTACCATTAAACATTCAAAATATGTTTGAAAAGTAGTTATAATTTGAAAGGCATAGAAGTCTTTAAAAAAAACAAGATTCAGAACCAAGATAAAGGAACGGAGTATTGCAGTGTATGGTGTAAAATTATGGAACAACCTCAATAAAGAAATCAAAGAATCAAGGTTGCTTAAATTATTTAAAAAACATATTAAACTAGATGTATTTAGTAAGTATGAAACTATGAAATAAGTCAGTGGGCTGTGACAAAGCCAAAAATGTAATCTGTTAATAATGTTTAGAATGTTTGAAGTTTAAAATGTAATCTGTTAGGGATGTAATCTTCTACATAATGGTTAAGATTATGAAATAAGTCGGTGGCATGTGACAAAGTTATGATGCTTGATATTGCAAGATTGTATTGTAAAAAAGGGGCAGAAAATATAAGACTGGTTCTTCCAATCTGCTTATTTTCATTCAGCAGTTTGTAATGTTTTGTTATTTCTGCTTTTCTGTTTTTTCTTTTAAATGAATGAAATAAATATTAGAAAAAAATGGCAAACCACAATAATTTGTCATAAATAACAAGAAGTGCAAAAGAAGTAAGAGGAGAACAGTCTATATACAAAAGTTTGCAGGAGGCATCATAACTGTTTGCCACAGTGCTCACTATCCGTGATGTGAAATTCCATCCTGTAGGAGCATTTCTGGGCAACCTTGAGCAGCCTGCAGACTCAAGAAAAGACATCCTCTTTGTGGATTTTGAGAAAAATGTGGCAAACCCAGAGAGTGATGCAAAAAATATTCTGCACTCAGATAAGCATTTAGCCCCGAGACAGAACCAGATTCAGTCTGTGAGCAGAGCAATGCACAAACATTGACCTGGGGGCTGTTGCTTTAACTTTGGCCTGCAAACCATTGAGAGCTGAAGTCATGACAGCAGCCACGGCTTCTTCGTAAGGAAGACTATCAAATGGCTTCACCAAAATCCACAACAACATTCAAATTGTCTGCCATTATGTGCAGCTACCTAGCTAGCTCGCTAGCTGGGACTGGCGCGAGGCTAGTGTGAAGTTTGTCCGCCTGTGAGCGCTTTGTGACGGTGGAGGAGCTCAGCAGCACCCGCTGCTCGGTAGGAACAGAAACTGAGATAGAAGTCAGTCTGCAAACACAAGCAGCTACAAAAAAAAAAAAAATAGAAGCTCGATTTGTCGCTAGTCGTTTTTAACAAAGAAAATGCCGCTAAGAGGATTAAGAAAGTCTCCGGTTCAACTCAGAACAGAATGAAAATTAAAAAATGCTCCCACGGATGTTTACACCAAAAGATCGCTGATTCGCTCATTTCGCTGTCAATCAAAAAGGGATTCAGCCTCAGACAGATCATCCAATCATCATGCAGAAGCTGAGCGTCCGGGCCGGCCGAGGCCCGCCCACTGCCCCATAGACCCCCAGACACGCTGAGCGTCCGATGGGCGGGACAAAGCCCAGCATTTATCCAATGACTCGTCTCGTTTCGCTGCAGTTTTTGCTTCACTATTGAACTGAGTTTAAAGCACTGTGAAGCTGCAGGAATACGTAAATCAGTTAATACCTTTTTCATTTGCTTGTTTCTCCTTTTTTTCTTTCTTTTTCTTTCGAAATTGTGCACCTGATGGCTTTGATCGTTTCCTATCCATGATTATGTCTTACTCCGTTTCAACCACCTCCTTGTCCAAACATTGAATGATTCCCCCCTCCCTCTGCACAAACTCTGCACTGTGCAGCGTTGCTCACCTAACACGAGAGGTGAGATGGGGGGGGGCGCTCTGCTTAACGTAACCACGAACTCCCCCGTCAGGACAACCCCCCCGTTTTTTTTTTTTTACCTTTTTTTTCGCACGCTCGTGCCGCCCCCCCCCGTGATGCCGCTCCGGGCAGCTGCCCGGTTGGCCTGCCTCAGGTCTGCCCCTGTTGGTTAGGATGTTCAGTAAAAAACCCAGGGACCACCAAGGCTCAGGCCTATCATAAACTGGAAACTGCTGGAATACCACTATCACTGTCCACAGTGAAGAGGATTTTACATCTCCATGGACTGAGAGGATGCCAGTCCATGGAGATAACCCTAACCCTGCCCACATGGACTAGGCAAATGTCTTCTGGACAAAAGTTTTTTGGTTGGACAAGACAAAGATTGAGCTATTTATGCACAATGACAAGAGTAAAGGTAAGGCTTTCAAACCTGAGAACACTGTACCAACTGTCTAGCATGGTGGTGGTATCATCATGCTCTGGAGCTGTTTTGCTGTCAGTGGTGCTGCAGCTTTGTACAAAGTGCGTGGAATAATGAAGAAGGAGAATGACCTCCAAATTCTTCAATGCTACTGCAAATCAACAGCTACATGGTTGAAACTTGACCAAAATTGGGTGTTCCAACACGACAATAAACCCAAACAGACATTGGAGTGGGTTATGGGTTGGATAAAGCAGGCTAACATTAAGCTCATAATATAACTTAAAGGCCCGATCTCAGTCTTATTGAAAACTTGTGAATGACACTTAAAAGTTGGGTTAGTGCCAAGAAACAAACCAATGTTAATGGATTCTACCGATTCTGCCAAGAAGGGAGGGCAAATATCAGCCAGAAATTTGCCAGAAGCTTGTTGCTGGTGACCAAAAGCATCTGGTCGAGGTGCAGCTTGCTAAAAGACATTTAACCAAATATTATTTGGGGTGTATATATAATTTTGACCCTTTGTGGATTACAGAAGATCCAAAAAAATTCAAACTTGTGCACCCAGTTCTTGTTTTTTTTAAGTCCTTAATGATGTTTGTTGTACAATTATTCAACCTTGAGAAAAGAACAGTTCAAAGACATCATTAAAAGCTCAAAATTACCACGACATTATATATTGGGATCCATGATGAAGCAAACAAAACCATCAAAATTAAAATCCATGAAGAACTGAAGCATTTTCTTTGAGTTATAGACAGGAGATGGACTTCGGTTCAGATGAGCTAAATTTTGGAGTCCTTACAGCTGACATGGGTCATGTGTCATCATCATGTGTCAGATGTGATCGTCTGTGTTTATGGTCTGCACCTCTTGGAGAGGTCGTCATCTTCTCCTCCCCAGCCCCAGTAGTTGTTGGGATAGCCATTTACCATCTGGAACTGCTCCTTATTCATTGACGTAATACCGCCAAAAAATTGAGGATGTGGCAACCTGAGAGAAACAGAAAAAGGTCATCAAATACACAAAGTGTCCAAAACATGGAATCAGTAGTAAATGTTAATATTACAAGACCCCCATCACACATAGCATTGAGTGAGGCCGAACAGCGTCAGAATGACGAATCGGCTCATATCCGAGAAGTATCGGTGTGGTCTGAAAACGTCGGACAGCAGCGTCAGAGCAGTTGACATGGGTGGGCCTATTCGTGCGGCTGCTTTGAATGTTATTCACATGTGCAAAACACTTGTGGCGCAATCCAGGTGGGACACCCATCCAACGGCAGTCTATGTGCAGTCTGAGCACAATCCCACGGCAATCTACCTGTTTGTATGATGTTCTAAAAGCAGTTGGAACAATCTGATCGCAATTGGGGGAACCCCGACATGGATTGGGCACATCAGATCCTGCTGGCATGTCCCGCTTATGCCACGTATGTGCACCCACACTGCATCCCATTCAGGGAAAGGATATGTTGATATGCAACATGTATGCGGCATGCATTCATCATGTGCAGTGGATGTGGACATTGCGAAATCAAACCAAAAGCACTGTCTGTCAGTGCAAGTTCATGCATCAGTGTGCACGTCAGAGGCTCGGCGCAGTGCCTGCAACGCAGGTGAACAGGATGCCACCCCTATAATACACAGATTATGACATATTTACCATCCAACTCTGTCAGAGTAATGAGTGTGGAAATGTTTCGCCAGCCTATGACACCATAAATATACATGTGAACTCACCTCCAGTACAGCCTAAGATGCGTTTCACAGCGCAGGGCGGACAACGGCCAGGGAAGCCCCTCTTGCCACAGCTGTGCCATTTGCTGCTGACACCAGCTCAAAAATGCCCCATTCACTACGGCATGAATATATCTCATGTCAAGGGCTGTCCTGCTGTGCAGTGGTGATCCAACTGGTCAGCATGGCACACAGCTCTCCCGTGCACTCAGTTTCTTGACAACACCAGTGCAAAAATGCTCTGTCCACCACAGCATAAATAGATCCCATGTCAGGCGCAGTCATGAGTCGGGCTGTGCATCAGTGAACCGACCAGTCAGCACGGAGCACAGCTCTCCCGTGCACTCCATGTGCTCAACACATCGCCATTGCTATGCCGTGTCCGTGAGCACAGTGCTGACAGTCCATGTGTGGGGGACTCATGCCCTTTCTGCCGCCGCAATGTCCTGGTCAGAGGTCATTGCATGCATCCATCCGCCAGTCTGGGCGCATTATTTATGTTTCTAGTGCAGTCTGATAGCATTCTGTATCTCTGTACTGTTGTCCGACAACCTTTGGGCTGCACTTGTGCACGACTCAGTGCAGACTGGATCTGCTCACATTCCACGTGGTTGTCCAGTGTAACAGTACATCTTCCCCCCTGGGGAACATATCGGGTGGTGGAGGGGCAGATGTCCTAGGACATCTGCCCCTCACCCGGGAAATCTCCCGGGTGATGGAAAATACTCCAATTTAGTTTTGCATAAAATATCCACAACATATGTATAGAACACACAGTACCATACCATCTTTATTTATAAAGCACTTTACTACAGCCAAAGCTGACCCAAAGTGCTGTACAAACAAACGCATGCACACAAACACATGCACACAGACACAATAGTATCCAAAGAAACATAAGAAAATGAGGGGTCTATAATGTCTGCCACCTTTCTCAAATCTCTTTTGTACAAACTAGGTCATAAATATAAAGAGTGGCATATAGGAATTAACAGAATAATATAATTGTAGCATGAAATTGACAAATATGATTATTTGAAATAGCATGATTGTCACTGGACCAGCAGCTCGAGAATGTTTTTAGAACCTTAGACCTCAACAGTTTTTAAAGGAAGTACTCAACCATTTCCTGTTAATTACATAATTTTTAAATGTTTGTTCATTTTTTATACACTTTTACAATTCAATTTCAGTTTATGGACTGCATTTATATAGCATTTTTCCATCTGCATCAGACGCTCAAAGCGCTTTATACGTCAATGCCTCACATTCACCCCGATGTGAGGCTGCTGCCATTCAAGGCGCCCACTACACACTGGGAGCAACTAGGGGATTAAGGACCTTACACAAGGGCCCTTAGTGATTTTCTGGAATTTGAACCATTTCATTAATATAGTGGCAAATCAGAACAAAGCTGCCTCAAGGTACTTCACACAAGTAAGGTTTAACCTTGCCAACTCAGAGAGCAAGCACACAGGTGACAGCAGTAAGGAAAACTCCCTCGATGATGTGAAGACGAAACCTCAAGCAGACCAGACTCAAAGAGGCTTGGGCCATGCTACCAACAGAGTTGACAATACAAATATACAGGAAATTTTTGTACATTTGTGAAATTTCATACTGTCTTCTTAAGTTAACTATTTCAACAGTTCTTTTAGTCAGACAGGAAAGATTGTTTTACCTGCTTTACATGTTTTGGCTACTTCCTGTAGCCTTCCTCAGAAGCATCACAAGATGGGGAAGTGACGTGTCTTATAGGCTGCTACTTCTTGATTTGGCCAGACAGCAGGGGGAACTTACGCCCCCTACTGTCTGACATCTTCTCCAGGACGGCATCCCATGTATGTGATAGGGTGTAGGCCCCCTCATCCCGATTCATGCTTCTTGGACCTCGCTTCCGGATCTCGATGGCCTCTCTGATCCAGCGGTGGTATTTGTTGCTTTCAGCACGTAAAACCTGGCATTGGTCCAGTCCATGATGTGATTTTTTCCTCTTGCAATGGTCGGATATGGCTGATTTGAGATTTTCCTGCTCGGCTTGTTCTTTTATTGCTCTTGTTTGTCTATTGGCTGTCTCTTTTTCACATTCTTTTTGATGTTCATTTTTCCTTGTTCCAAATTGTCTCCCTGTCTCCCCAATGTATGTGTTGTTGCATGATAAGCATGTTATTTCATATATTACATTGCATTTGTGTTCTGGTTTTTTGTCCTTGGGCCTAACTAAAAGCTGTCTGAGTTTGGTGTGTGGTTTGACCGGTGTATTGATATTGTATTTTTTCATGACTCTTTGGATGCGTTCAGTGACCCCCCCTGATATACGGCAGTGTGACTATGGCCGGTTTGTTTTTGTTGAGAGTGTTCTTTTTCTTCTTTTGTACATGTTTTTCTGTGTTTTGTACCTGTTTTTTTTACCTTTTTCTATTGCCCATTGTGGATACTGGCAGTTTGTGAATGCATTGTGTATGTGTGTCTCCTCCTCTTCCCTGTCCTGTGTATCTGTGACTATAGTGGCCCGGTTGTACAGTGTTCTGACTACTGACAGCTTGTGTTCTGTGGGGTGTTCTGATGTCCAGAGCAAATATTGGTCCGTGTGTGTGGGTTTCCTGTGTATTTTAAGTTTGATACTGCCATCTGTGTTGTGGTGTATTTTTAAATCCATAAAAGCTATTTCATTGTTTGTTTCCTCTTTGTATGTGAATTTGATGCTGCCTGTATGGTCTATGGCAGGGGTAGGCAACCTGTTCCAGAAAGAGCCATGAGGGTGCAGGTTTTCTTTGCAGCCACTGACTCCACCAGGTGATTTCACTGATTAACTGATTCCATCTGCTCAAAGTGATATTAATCAGTAAAATCACCTGGTGGAGTCAGTGGCTGCAAAGAAAACCTGCACCCTCATGGCTCTTTCTGGAATTGGTTGCCTACCCCTGGTCTATGGTGTTGAGGTGATCTGTGAGCTGTTGTGTGTGTCCGGTTTTTATTTTTTCTAAAATGTCATCGACGTACCTTTTCCAAAACAATATGCTACAATCTGCTGGTGCTGTGGATATAGCTTGTTGTTCCAGATGCTCCATGAAAAACCCGCTCATAATGGCTGATAACGGGTCTCCCATGGCGAAGCCTTCAGTCTGTTTGTATATGGTGTTGTTGTATTGAAAATAAGTGGATGTGGCAACGAATCTGAGTAGTGACATGATGTCTTCAACTGTGAGTTTGGTTTGTTTCTGGAATGATTTGTCCTTACTGAGTCTACTGTGTACGATGTTGAGTGTGGCTTCTACTGGGGTTTTTGTGAAAAGTGATATGACATCGTGTGATATGAATATTTCATCCTGTCCTATGGTGATTTGTTGTAAGTCCTTTGCCAATTGTTGTGAGTTCCTGCAGTGCTGTTCAGTGAGTCCGAGGAGGGGTTTTATGATTTCTACAAGAGATTTGGAAAGGTTATAAGTGACAGATCCTATGCTATCGACAATGGGGCGGAGTGATGTGTCAGGCTTGTGTATTTTCGGCAAACCATATCCACATCCGCAACCAAAGAGTCATGAAAAAATACAATATCAATACACCGGTCAAACCACACACCAAACTCAGACAGCTTTTAGTTAGGCCCAAGGACAAAATAAAACCAGAACACAAATGCGATGTAATTGTTGTGTGGGCCGCCAGAAGAGGAGGTACTGCTGGCCCACCACCAGAGGGCACCCTGCCTGAAGTGCGGGCTTCAGGCACGAGAGGGTGCTGCCGCCTCAGGAACAAGCAGTGGTGACAGCTGTCACCCATCTTCCGTGACAGCTGTCACTAATCATCCACATCTGGTATAAAAGCAGGAAGACACCTCCACCACACTGCCGAGATATCATCTTCTATCAGAGGTAATACTCTCAGCCTTTTTGTGAGATTTGTAAATCTGTTATTGTGAGTGTTTGCAGGAGTACCGGTCGTTTTTGTGGAGGCTGTGCAAGATGGCGCTCTTTTTCTTCTGAGACCGCTGCAACGTGTTGAGTGAGAGGTGGAGGTGGAATTCCCTCCAGGATTGTTACTGGGTGTTCACACACCCACCCTTTGACTGTCTTTTGCTTTTTGCCAGCAGTACCAGATCCGACACGCCGTGAAGGTGGCCACCTGGGGACTCCGGGACTTGGCGGCTCCAGTATTCCTCGGGTTCGGTGGCGGTGGAAATCGTGTGGTTCCGGTTCGTTTCCAGATGGGCGTCTCCTATCGTCGAGCCTGCCCACACGACACCTTTATTGATTGACTGTTGCACATTCTGAATCTGCTGTGTTTGGTTGTGTCATTCACAACAGTAAAGTGTTATAATTTGACTCCTTCTATTGTCCGTTCATTTACGCCCCCTGTTGTGGGTCCGTGTCACTACACTTTCCCAACAGTAATATATGAAATACCATGCTTATCATGCAACAACACATACATTGGGGAGACAGGGAGACAATTTGGAACAAGGAAAAATGAACATCAAAAAGAATGTGAAAAAGAGACAGCCAACAGACAAACAAGAGCAATAAAAGAACAAGCCGAGCAGGAAAATCTCAAATCAGCCATATCCCACCATTGCAAGAGAAAAAAATCACATCATGGACTGGCCCAATGCCAGGGTCATACGTGCTGAAAGCAACAAATATCACCGCTGGATCAGAGAGGCCATCGAGATCCGCAAGCGAGGTCCAAGAAGCATGAATCGGGATGAGGGGGCCTACACCCTATCACATACATGGGATGCTGTCCTGGAGAAGATGTCAGACAGTAGGGGGCGTAAGTTCCCCCTGCTGTCTGGCCAAATCAAGAAGTAGCAGCATATAAGACATGTCACTTCCCCATCTTGTGACGCTTCTGAGGAAGGCTACAGGAAGTAGCCGAAACATGTAAAGCAGGTAAAACAATCTTTCCTGTGTGACTAAAAGAACTGTTGAAATAGGAAATTTTTGTCTTTTGTTTCCATCTGCACCTGCATGAATGACTTATCAGTCCAACGCATTAAGGACAATCTGCTGCATTTGTTGCACGTGTACTGTGATGCCTACTGATGCTGCCGCAGTTTCTCCTTCCTCCTAGCTCTCCTGCTCAGCCCTCTGTGCACCTGTTTTGAGTATGGTGCCAGGCTGCGCCATGATGTTGTGTTCTTCAGACTGATGGTCCGTCCACAATTCTTGCAGAAAAGATTGTGCAAGTGTTTTAGCAGCACAGATTTCCCACTCTTTAAGACTTCTGATGGGATGCTGTCACTCCCTGGGGCCTTCCCGCTAACAAGGCAGTCAGTGGCTTTTCCAAGCTCTTCCATGCTTGGTGGCATGTCTAGCTCTTCCATGCCCACAAATCTGGAATGTCCTCAAGGCCTGTGACTGTGACAATGTTCTGGGTTGTGTACAGGTCGACAAAGTACTCAACCCAGTGCTACAGCTGCTTCCCCTGGTCTGTGATGACTGTCTGTCTTTGACTTGAGTGGGGCAGACTTTGAGATGGATGGACCTGTTGCCTTCTTGATGCCATCATACATGCCTCTTGCATCTCCAGTGTTGGCAGCTGTCTATATACTGCTGCAGAGGTCCAGCCAGTATGAGTTGGCGCAGCAGTGGGTGGTTTGCTGGGCTTTTCTCTTGGCAGCTTTGAAGGCTACTAATGTGCTGGGACTGGGTGCTGCCTAGTATGGCCAGTAGGGCTGTCCTCTTGGCCTCATTCACAGGCTCCATTTACTCCCAATGGGACTCATACCAGTCTGCATTTTTGTGCTTGTTTTCCCATAGGCATTGATGGCCGAGTTGTACACAGCATCTCAGAAGTGGGACCACTGGGCATCAATAACACCCTCCTCACCTTGCGGTGTATCTTCTGTGAGGGCTTCTTGCAACTGGCTGATGAATTGCTGCATTTTCTCTGAGCTGCCAACACAGCAGGTGTTGATGTGTGGGCGACCCTTCTTCTTGGATTGGTACCGCTTCCTTGGAGTTACGTGCACCTTGCTGGCCATGAGGGACTGATCCGTATCGCAGTTTGCACTATGGTAGCTGTGAGTGAGGAGAACACTGGCAAGGTCTGCACGCCTTGTGATGACTAGATCCAAATAGTACCTGTGGTGGGACCACGGGTGTCAAAAAGTCACCTGGTGGATAGCCTTGCATTTGAAGAAGGTGCTGGTCATGCATAAGCCATGATAAAAGCACAGCTCCATCAGCCGTTGTCTGTTGTCACCCCTTCTACAGACACCTCGGCAGGTGGGCCAGGCCTTGTGATCAGCACCCACTCTGGCATTGAAGTCTCCGAGTAGGTAGAGGTCTTCGGTAGAACTGGTCTTTTTTCTCTGGGTTGGAGTAGAGGGTTAGAGCGTATGCACTGACGATGGTGGCTGTGCCTGACGATATTGAAAGCCGGAGGGGAAAGATTCTCTCGCTGCCAGTTGACGGTGGCTCAATGCACATGACCAGGGTGTTCTTCACAGCAAAACCAACACTGTGCTGATGGGATTCATCCAAGGACTTCCCTTGCTAAAAGAATGTGTAAGTTGCTTCCTTAATGGTACCGCTGTCTGCCAGCTGAGTTTCCTGGAGGCAGGCAATGTCAACATTTAGTCATGAGAGTTCCCTGTCAATGACAGCAGTTTTGCAGGCAATGTCAATTTGCTGCAGATCAGCAGAGTGGGCCAGGGTACATGGTCCTGATGTTCCGACTTGCAAAATGAACAGCTGGAGTCTTCTTTCTTGTTTTGTTTTTGTTGCCTGGTGCAGAATTTGTGGCCTACCTTTCAGAGGTGTCAAATCCAGCTTCAGAAAGTAAAAGTCCAGCCACATATTTGTTACATCTTCCCAATAAACCAGCTGATTGTAATTAGTTCAGCTCTTTGGGTAGGTGGATGATCTAATTATTGAGACCACCTGTTTTAGGTGCACAGGTAGAAGCAACACATGCTGCCTTTCAACATTTACTCTGAGCTTCATGCACCGAGTGGAGCAAGCAGGCCATGGCGAGACAGCACCTTATTGGCTGGGGGCTGCCCAGCTTGAGGCGGGCGGTAGCTGTGTAATGAGATGTGATGATCCCTCCCACCATCAGAAGTGACCCGTGACCCCTGGCGCTCGTTTCCTTCGCCAAACAGATGAGCTTATAATCGGTAAACTGCCACTTCTCATGTTGTATCGGTATCTTGCGATGACGCTGGAGTGTCCTCTAGTGGAGCTACAAAGCCTGGGCAGGCTAATAAGGAAGATCTGCTGTTGCCCATGCAGCAGGTCCCCCCCTCTCCATGCTGTCACTGTGGTCCAAAGCAAAAGCAGAAGCCAATGCAGTTTGGCAGTGGCAGCATCGCAGGAGTTGCTGAGAAAGTGCTGAATTTCAGCAAGAGACCACCTTAGGTACTCAGACTCCGGATTGTTCCTTGAGGTTTACTCCTGAGAGCCATGTTCAAGACTGGATATAGCCACAAGGCAGCAGAGGTTGGACGAGTTTCATCTACCTGAGGCAACTGGTTTTGAGGTGCCAGAGACCTTCGCCCCTTCTCCAGTCAGTAGAAGCAGTTTTGCCAGGCTTAGAAGCTAAGCCATATACAACCCCTGGCAAAAATGATGGAATCACCGGCCTCAGAGGATGTTCATTCAGTTGTTTAATTTTGTAGAAAAAAAGCAGATCACAGACATGACACAAAACTAAAGTCATTTCAAATGGCAACTTTCTGGCTTTAAGAAACACTATAAGAAATCAAGAAAAAAAGATTGTGGCAGTCAGTAACGGTTACTTTTTTAGACCAAGCAGAGGAAAAATATATGGAATCACTCAGTTCTGAGGAAAAAATTATGGAATCACCCTGTAAATTTTCATCCCCCAAATTAACACCTACATCAAATCAGATCTGCTCATTGACATTGACCCTATGTGTCTTTTTGCAAGGAATGTTTTTGCAGTTTTTGCTCTATGGCAAGATGCATTATCATCTTGAAAAATGATTTCATCATCCCCAAACATCCTTTCAATTGTCCAAAATATCAACATAAACTTGTGCATTTATTGATGATGTAATGACAGCCATCTCCCCAGTGCCTTTACCTGACATGCAGCCCCATATCATCAATGACTGTGGAAATTTACATGTTCTCTTCAGGCAGTCATCTTTATAAATCTCATTGGAAAGGCACCAAACAAAAGTTCCAGCATCATCATCTTGCAGATTCGAGATTCATCACTGAATATGACTTTCATCCAGTCATCCACAGTCCACAATTGCTTTTCCTTAGCCCATTGTAACCTTGTTTTTTTCTGTTTAGGTGTTAATGATGCCTTTCATTTAGCTTTTCTGTATGTAAATCCCATTTCCTTTAGGCGGTTTCTTACAGTTCGGTCACAGACGTTGACTCCAGTTTCCTCCCATTTGTTCCTCATTTGTTTTGTTGTACATTTTTTGATTTTTGAGACATATTGCTTAAGTTTTCTGTCTTGACGCTTTGATGTCTTCCTTGGTCTACCAGTATGTTTGCCTTTAACAACCTTCCCATGTTGTTTGTATTTGGTCCAGAGTTTAGACACAGCTGACTGTGAACAACCAACATCTTTTGCAACATTGCATGATGATTTACTCTCTTTTAAGAGTTTGATAATCCTCTCCTTTGTTTCAATTGACATCTCTCGTGTTGGAGCCATGATTCATGTCAGTCCACTTGGTGCAACAGCTCTCCAAGGTGTGTTCACTCCTTTTTAGATGCAGACTAACAAGCAGATGTGATTTGATGCAGGTGTTAGTTTTGGGGATGAAAATTTACAGGGTGATTCCATAATTTATTTCTCAGAATTGAGTGATTCCATATTTTTTTCCTCTGCTTGGTCTAAAAAAGTAACCGTTACTGACTGCCACAATCTTTTTTTCTTGATTTCTTATAGTGTTTCTTAAAGCCAGAAAGTTGCCATTTGAAATGACTTTAGTTTTGTGTCATGTCTGTGATCTGCTTTTTTTCTACAAAATTAAACAACTGAATGAACATCCTCCGAGGCCGGTGATTCCATCATTTTTGCCAGGGGTTGTAAGCAGGCCAGGAGCTGGACTTGGTTGCCAGAGGCTGTTTGAGATGCACGCCATATGGGAGCACCTTTTAGGTAGTGGGAGCTTGTTCCCACTACCACCCCTGGCTGTTACAACCTTGGAACCATGAATTGTTCAGGTTTTTGTTATCATATACCCACACTATTATTTTTAATTAGTTGAAAACAGCTTCCTGCGCCGCATGACAGTCAAAAGCTCTGTAGACCGGAATCTGCATGGAGATCAGAATGCATCGCTGTTTCAGCCTCTTCCTCTCTACAGCTTTAATGATGTAACCAAGCCCCCTCACTGATGTGAGGTCTCCTTGCCAGTTCAACTGTATGTCTTTGCTGTCAACCATCAGGATTCCATCTAGCTGGTGTCCTCTCTCTTCAACCAGATCCAATGACTTAACAGACTCAACAGACTCCTGAAGAGCTTTTGTAATGGCATTCCCTCTCTATGGACCAAGTCCAGCCGCTTCCATTGACTTTCTGACGCTAGTCGTGATGAAACCTCTGCAGCCAACATCGACTGGGAAGTGCATTACCTTCCATCCCGTCTCCTTGCATTCTTTGACAAGGCACTTATAAAGATTTTCTTTCTGCTTGTGTAAAGACAGTCCCTTCAGCTGCTCCCTTGTTTGCACTCAGGGTCACCACAGCAAATCCAAGGTGGATCTTCATGTTGAATTGGTTTTATGAAAGTTTTATGCCGGATTCCCTTTCTGATGCACTCCACATTACATGGAAAAATGTGGTAGAGGCGGGGTGTGAACTGAGAACCTTCCAGTGTGCATTCTTAGTTAGACTGATGTCTGAAGTGTTCAAAACACCGACCTGGACATTCAGGATCGGTAGCTTAATACCCTTTTGGTGGCCATCTTTAAAGATGTCCCCTTAATAAGGAACCACAATCACGAAAACTGACATAACTTGCTACCAAGATCACCTATGATCATAAGTAAGTCCCTTCGGCTGCTCCCTTGTTTGCACTCGGGGTTGCCACAGCAAATCCAAGGTGGATCTGCATGTTGAATTGGCACAATCACCTATGAACATGCAATATTGCTTATTTTGTTTGTAACAAAATTCCACACCAGCCACTCTAGAAACTTTTAAATTTATAATCAGTTCAAAATATGTAGGTTTTATTGAAAAAAGTGTGTGTTTTTGCATGTATTTTCATAAGTTTCCCACCATTTTAACATGGCATATTAATGCCACTTGTCTGTTATGTGATCTTTTTCCTTATCTTATAGTGAGTTGTTGATGAGCTATCCCTCCATGTAGAGTCAAGAGATTCCATAATGGCAGAGGGACCAGCAAGAAAGCAACCAAAACTTGACCCATGCAAGAGGTTCTGTGGTTACCCCCTTGGTCAAAGGCCATGGGCACTAGCCAATGGTGATGGGACACTGAAGAAAACAGGAAAATCATCATTAGGCAAGCATTAGGCACTAACTGTCAGAATGCTCGTAGCACGGGCCGGGGCGGAGGATTAGCAGCAATCTTCCATTCCAGCTTATTAATTAATCAAAAACCTAGACAGAGCTTTAATTCATTTGAAAGCTTGTCTCTTAGTCTTGTCCATCCAAATTGGAAGTCCCAAAAACCAGTTTTATTTGTTATTATCTATCGTCCACCTGGTCGTTACTGTGAGTTTCTCTGTGAATTTTCAGACCTTTTGTCTGACTTAGTGCTTAGCTCAGATAAGATAATTATAGTGGGCGATTTTAATATCCACACAGATGCTGAGAATGACAGCCTCAACACTGCATTTAATCTATTATTAGACTCTATCGGCTTTGCTCAAAAAGTAAATGAGTCCACCCACCACTTTAATCATATCTTAGATCTTGTTCTGACTTATGGTATGGAAATAGAAGATTTAACAGTATTCCCTGAAAACTCCCTTCTGTCTGATCATTTTTTAATAACATTTACATTTACCCTGATGGACTACCCTGCAGTGGGGAATAAGTTTCATTACACTAGAAGTCTTTCAGAAAGCGCTGTAACTAGGTTTAAGGATATGATTCCTTCGTTATGTTCTCTAATGTCATATACCAACACAGAGCAGAGTAGCTACCTAAACTCTGTAAGGGAGTTAGAGTATCTCGTCAATAGTTTTACATCCTCTTTGAAGACAACTTTGGATGCTGTAGCTCCTCTGAAAAAGAGAGCTTTAAATCAGAAGTGTCTGACTCCGTGGTATAACTCACAAACTCGTAGCTTAAAGCAGATAACCCGTAAGTTGGAGAGGAAATGGCGTCTCACTAACTTAGAAGATCTTCACTTAGCCTGGAAAAAGAGTTTGTTGCTCTATAAAAAAGCCCTCCGTAAAGCTAGGACATCTTTCTACTCATCACTAATTGAAGAAAAGAAGAATAACCTCAGGTTTCTTTTCAGCACTGTAGCTAGGCTGACAAAGAGTCAGAGCTCTATTGAGCTGAGTATTCCATTAACTTTAACTAGTAATGACTTCATGACTTTCTTTGCTAACAAAATTTTGACTATTAGAGAAAAAATTACTCATAACCATCCCAAAGATGTATCGTTATCTTTGGCTGCTTTCAGTGATGCCGGTATTTGGTTAGACTCTTTCTCTCCGGTTGTTCTGTCTGAGTTATTTTCATTGGTTGCTTCGTCCAAACCATCGGCATGTTTATTGGACCCCATTCCTGCCAGGCTGCTCAAGGAAGTCCTACCATTATTTAATGCTTCAATCTTAAATATGATCAATCTATCTTTGTTAGTTGGTTATGTACCACAGGCCTTTAAGGTGGCAGTAATTAAACCATTACTTAAAAAGCCATCACTTGACCCAGCTATCTTAGCTAATTATAGGCCAATTTCCAACCTTCCTTTTCTCTCAAAGATTCTTGAGAGGGTAGTTGTAAAACAGTTAACTGATCACCTGCAGAGGAATGGTCTATTTGAAGAGTTTCAGTCAGGTTTTAGAATTCATCATAGTACAGAAACAGCATTAGTGAAGGTTACAAATGATCTTCTTATGGCTTCGGACAGTGGACTTATCTCTGTGCTTGTTCTGTTGGACCTCAGTGCTGCTTTTGATACTGTTGACCATAAAATTTTATTACAGAGATTAGAGCATGTCATAGGTATTAAAGGCACTGCGCTGCGGTGGTTTGAATCGTATTTGTCTAATAGATTACAGTTTGTTCATGTAAATGGGGAATCTTCTTCACAGACTAAAGTTAATTATGGAGTTCCACAAGGTTCTGTGCTAGGACCAATTTTATTCGCTTTATACATGCTTCCCTTAGGCAGTATTATTAGACGGTATTGCTTAAATTTTCATTGTTACGCAGATGATACCCAGCTTTATCTATCCATGAAGCCAGAGGATACACACCAATTAGCTAAACTGCAGGATTGTCTTACAGACATAAAGACATGGATGACCTCTAATTTCCTGCTTTTAAACTCAGATAAAACTGAAGTTATTGTACTTGGCCCCACAAATCTTAGAAGCATGGTGTCTAACCAGATTGTTACTCTGGATGGCATTTCCCTGATCTCTAGTAATACTGTGAGAAATCTTGGAGTCATTTTTGATCAGGATATGTCATTCAAAGCGCATATTAAACAAATATGTAGGACTGCCTTTTTGCATTTACGCAATATCTCTAAAATCAGAAAGGTCTTGTCTGAGAGTGATGCTGAAAAACTAATTCATGCATTTATTTCCTCTAGGCTGGACTATTGTAATTCATTATTATCAGGTTGTCCTAAAAGTTCCCTAAAAAGCCTTCAGTTGGTTCAGAATGCTGCAGCTAGAGTACTGACGGGGACTAGCAGGAGAGAGCATATCTCACCCGTGTTGGCCTCTCTTCATTGGCTTCCTGTTAATTCTAGAATAGAATTTAAAATTCTTCTTCTTACTTATAACGTTTTGAATAATCAGGTCCCATCTTATCTTAGTGACCTCGTAGTACCATATTACCCCATTAGAGCGCTTCGCTCTCAGACTGCGGGCTTACTTGTAGTTCCTAGGGTTTGTGGGAGTAGAATGGGAGGCAGAGCCTTCAGCTTTCAGGCTCCTCTCCTGTGGAACCAGCTCCCAATTCAGATCAGGGAGACAGATACCCTCTCTACTTTTAAGATTAGGCTTAAAACTTTCCTTTTCGCTAAGGCTTATAGTTAGGGCTGGATCGGGTGACCCTGGACCATCCCTTGGTTATGCTGCTTTAGACGTAGATTGTGGGGGGGTTCCCATGATGCACTGTTTCTTTCTCTTTTTGCTCCGTATGCATCACTCTGTATTTAATCATTGGTGATCGATCTCTGCCCCCCTTCACGGCATGTCTTTTTCCTGGTTTTTTCCCTCAGCCCCAACCAGTCTCAGCAGAGGACTGCCCCTCCCTGGGCCTTGTTCTGCTGGAGGTTTCTTCCTGTTAAGGGGGAGTTTTTCCTTCCCGCTGTTGCCGGGTGGTTGCTCATAGGGGGTCGTTTTGACCGTTGGGGTTTTTCATAATTATTGTATGGCCTTGCCTTGCAATATGGAGCGCCTTGGGGCAACTGTTTGTTGTGATTTGGCGCTATATAAGAAAAAAGTTGATTGATTGATTGATTGATATTGAGCAGGACATGGCAACCACTGACATGGTTTCTGAGTGAAGAGCAACCAATATTTGACAAGCTGTCTGATCAAATACTGAAGCAGATCCTTACTGACGGTGGAGGAAGTGAGAGAATCGATGTAGTGTTTCGATATGTACGGGGACCAGTCGATTAAGACTGAAGAAAGGATTAATCACGGGTCTACTCAAGGGATTGTCTTCAGTCAAATCAAGGCTGGCCATCCTATAAAGACCTACAAGTGTCTGTTAGCCAGCACGTAAGTTGACAAAGTTTCTGGTGGATAGCTGGAAAGATGAGAAGAAAAGAGAGTACCTTGGTAACACTACGTTAATGGTGACATCCAAAGGACAGTGCTTTCAGAATACACAGGATGAAGTGAAAGAGGTAGGAGAATTTGCTACAACTGGGCATGAAGAAGCCGATACATGACTAGTCATTCATACCAAGCATGCTGCAGCAAACCACCCTACAGTGACTGTGATTTCAGAGGATACGGATGTTTTTGTTTTTCTACTCGGAATGCATTCCAAAATCGATAAACTGATACTATTGAGAAGAGGAAAGAAAAATAAGATTAGGTTGACTGACAATTCCAAATTGGGTACTGCCCTAGGTAAGGAGATCTGTGAGGCACTAGTAGGTGTCCATGCCTGGACTGGCTGTGATTCAGACAGCTCATTTGCGGGCAAGGGTAAGGTAAGAGCCGTTAACCTGATCAGGAAAAGTGAACAGTTCAGTGGTCTGTTTCAGATGAACTGTTTGATGCCATACAAGAATTCACCTGTATCATGTACTGTCGCAACACAAAGGCCAAAGGGGTGAATGAACTAAGGTACGATATATTCTGTGCGAAAAAGGGTGATGTGTCATCCGGGCAGCGTCCACCTTGTAAGGATGCCTTGCTGCAGTATACAAAACGTGCTAACTATCAGGCAGCTATATGGGGACTAGACCTCCCTGAACCAATCGAGGTGACATGGCTGGCATCTGAGTGACAGAGACACCGCAATATTGTGGTTAACTGGAGCACTGGCTCCTGAGATTGTTCTCTTCCTGATGGCTTGCAAATGTCCAGGTGTTTTTTGCTGAAGACAGTTGCACCTGCATCCAGAATGGATTACCATGCACCCCTGCATGTAAACTGCAGAACTGTGTCAACATGACAGAGGAAGATGACATTGATCCAGTCCAAGAGGGTGACAATAGTGACATCGATTTTAATGACTAATTAATTTGGAATTCATCTGGATTACTATGTTCCTTTCATACCCATACACAAGTAGAATGCATAGAGTCCATTTCAGGTAGAGAGGCCAACCTGTGCATAAAGCCCTTTGGGTATGTTTTGACTAATTTTCTGTGATTAATGTTTGATAACCCACTCAAACTAGACCAAATGCTAGAAATGATCACACACTTTTTAAGGTCTCGACTGATACTTAAGGTCAAACAACTGCCCCCAAGCATTTTTTCCATACCCATAGAGCTGTCCAAGGTGATCTCGGACATAAATTTGCTGGTGTGTATTAGCACGCTTCACATTGAAATAACAGTGAAAAAAAAAAATCAATGCACACTCATATTGTAGGTAAACCTGGAATTTCGAACAGATTATAAATTTAGAAGTCAAAATTTTATATACTGGCTGGTGCAGAATTTTGTTACGAACAAAATAAGCCATATTGCATGTTCATAGGTCATCTTGGTGGTGAGTTATGTCAGTTTTCCTGATTGTGCTTCCGTATGATGGGGGCATAGCAAAGGGTATTAAGGTATCAATCCCGAATGTCCGGGCTGGAGTTTTGGACACTTCAGACATCAGTCTAATTAAAAATTCCTGATTTAGGTGTCACATGTTCTCTCAATCATCTCAGCTCTCGACAAGGTGACTTTGTACATTGTCAGCGGCCATGACAGTCGAGGGTAAAGGGCAACTGTAGACACTATACCTTATACGTTCCTGGCAGCTTTGTCTGGTCATTCATGTTCAGCCCATCTTCAGCCTGCTTCATGATCGCCACACTTCGACTCCTGTCAGACAGAGTTCCTGCATACCACTGCCTCAAACTTTTTACAGGCTCAACTTTTACTGTGGGTATCTGTTCTCCTGCAATTGTAAACTTCTGTTGCTTCTGCTTTCCTTTGTGATTATATTAATATTGTTATTCTTATAATATTACTTTTATTTTGTCATTTGATTTTTAAATGGAAATAAGCGTTTTCATTTTCTTCTGCCATCCATGTATTTTTAATGTATTCACAATTATATTACGAGTATGTACTTACATTGAAGTTGCTAAATAAAACCATGCACGCACACACACATACACAAATGCCACTTTGCTTTAAATATATCGATGATTTACCACCCCCTGCTGGAATGGTGTGTGAATTTATCTATCCATGAAACCAGAGGACACACACCAATTAGCTAAACTGCAGGATTGTCTTACAGACATAAAGACATGGATGACCTCTAATTTCCTGCTTTTAAACTCAGATAAAACTGAAGTTATTGTACTTGGCCCCACAAATCTTAGAAGCATGGTCTCTAACCAGATCTTTACTCTGGATGGCATTACCCTGACCTCTAGTAATACTGTGAGAAATCTTGGAGTCATTTTTGATCAGGATATGTCATTCAAAGCGCATATTAAACAAATATGTAGGACTGCCTTTTTGCATTTACGCAATATCTCTAATATCAGAAAGGTCTTGTCTCAGAGTGATGCTGAAAAACTAATTCATGCATTTATTTCCTCTAGGCTGGACTATTGTAATTCATTATTATCAGGTTGTCCTAAAAGTTCCCTAAAAAGCCTTCAGTTAATTCAAAATGCTGCAGCTAGAGTACTGACGGGGACTAGCAGGAGAGAGCATATCTCACCCGTGTTGGCCTCTCTTCATTGGCTTCCTGTTAATTCTAGAATAGAATTTAAAATTCTTCTTCTTACTTATAAGGTTTTGAATAATCAGGTCCCATCTTATCTTAGGGACCTCGTAGTACCATATTACCCCATTAGAGCGCTTCGCTCTCAGACTGCAGGCTTACTTGTAGTTCCTAGGGTTTGTAAGAGTAGAATGGGAGGCAGAGCCTTCAGCTTTCAGGCTCCTCTCCTGTGGAACCAGCTCCCAATTCAGATCAGGGAGACAGATACCCTCTCTACTTTTAAGATTAGGCTTAAAACTTTCCTTTTCGCTAAGGCTTATAGTTAGGGCTGGATCAGGTGACCCTGGACTATCCCTTGGTTATGCTGCTTTAGACGTAGACTGTGGGGGGGTTCCCATGATGCACTGTTTCTTTCTCTTTTTGCTCTGTATGCATCACTCCGCATTTAATCATTAGTGATCGATCTCTGCCCCCTTCCACAGCATGTCTTTTTCCTGGTTCTTTCCCTCAGCCCCAACCAGTCTCAGCAGAAGACTGCCCCTCCCTGAGCCTGGTTCTGCTGGAGGTTTCTTCCTGTTAAAAGGGAGTTTTTCCTTCCCACTGTAGCCAAGTGCTTGCTCACAGGGGGTCGTTTTGACCGTTGGGGTTTTTCATAATTATTGTATGGCCTTGCCTTACAATATAAAGCGCCTTGGGGCAACTGTTTGTTGTGATTTGGCGCTATATAAAAAAAAAAGTTGAAGTTGAATCCAGAATCTAAATATTATCGCCCATTGTTCACTGTTGTTACCTAATATCCCTAATTTCTCCAAAAAATATTTGTCCCATCAATGTTCCGTTTTTGCGGCATTCATCTTCTACTTCTCTTGGCTGCTCCCGTTGGGGTCGCCACAGCAGATCAATCGTCTCCATCTCATCCTGTCCTCTGTAACTTCCTCTGTCTCACCAACCACCTCCATGTCCTCCCTCAGCACATCCATAAACCTCCTCTTTGTCCTCCCTCTTCTCCTCCTGCCTGGTGGCTCCATCCTCAGCATCCTTCTCCCTATTATATACCCTGCACTGAAAAAAGAATAATTGAACCAACTTAAATAAATACTTTCAATAGTTTCATTCCCCTTCTCTCCAGAGCCTATCGCCACCTTTCCAGGCTAGACACAACCTGCTGTCATTGAGTTGACCCAAAATACATAAGCATACCAAACAGCAAATATGGCATCAGATTAGTGCCAAAAGCACTCGTGCAATAAAGCATGCATTCAGGTGTATTTTATTATTTCACACGCGGTGATATTCACTGCAAGTGCCCAAGCTATCTCTTTGTGCTCCTTGACCAATGAAAAAATGTGTGACCAGCACACTCTCGCCCTCTCGAAGTGGATTTCTGCTGTCTCGCTCAAAACCTATGGCAATATGGGGAAGGAAACCGGGGTTGGTACTGGCTCTGCTGTGATTGGTCATTTCTGAAGAGCAACACTTGATTGACAGCCCTCCTCCCAGACACTGACGTCTGCTGAAACAAAGAAGACCACACCATTTGGGCAGAGGTTTCTTACCTGAAGGAACCTCTGCCCAGACACCGTTGTCTTCTTCAGGGAGGTGGTGGCGTAATGGTTTGCACGTGATTTAAGAGGTTTTACTTTATCATCTGATGGTTAGTAATCACATTATTCCCTTTGATCGGTTTGGGTGTAGAGCAGGGGTGGGCAATTATTTTTTGCAAAGGGCTAAATGAGAAAGAAAATATTGTGGAGGTCTGGGCCAAAAGGCTAAAATCAAGTCTGTACAATAATAATTTTACTCCTATTCCTATTCCTATTTAGTTGACTTCCTGTTCCGGAGCACAGCGGTGTTCTGCTGTATCTGTTAGCTGTTTGAACTGAGCTGTTTGAGTTCTTTGAATTAACAGTCTTTTTCAAGACTTTTTTACTTTTTTACTTTTTTTTTACTTTTTCACCGTGCTCCAACGCCTAAGGAAGACCTCTAACGGTCGAAGCATCGCGACGGAGCTCTTTTATCAGCTGGCCTTCATCAGCGTTGGCAGGCTAACTAGCTTGCTAACGCTTTCGTTTTTATTTTTATTTTTTAGCACTGTTGTCGTGCTGCTCCACAGCTTGCCTAGTGGATTTTTATTTTATTTTAGCACTGTTGTCGTGTGTTACCTGTGCTGCTCCACAGCCTGTCCAGTGGATTTTTATTTTATTTTTTAGCACTGTTGTCGTGTGTTACCTGTGCTGCTCCACAGCCTGTTCAGTGGATTTTTATTTTATTTTTTAGCACTGTTGTCGTGTGTTACCTGTGCTGCTCCACAGCCTGTCCAGTGGATTTTTATTTTATTTTAGCACTGTTGTCGTGTGTTACCTGTGCTGCTCCACAGCCTGTTCAGTGGATTTTTATTTTATTTTAGCGCTGTTGTCGTGCGTTACCTGTGCTGTTCCACAGCCTGTCCAGTGGATTTTTATTTTATTTTTTAGCACTGTTGTCGTGTGTTACCTGTGCTGTTCCACAGCCTGTCCAGTGGATTTTTATTTAGCGCTGTTGTCGTGCGTTACCTGTGCTGCTCCACAGCCTGTCTAGTGGATTTTTATTTTGTTTTAGCACTGTTGTCGTGTGTTACCTGTGCTGCTCCACAGCCTGTCTAGTGGATTTTTATTTTATTTTAGCACTGTTGTCGTGTGTTACCTGTGCTGTTCCACAGCCTGTCCAGTGGATTTTTATTTAGCGCTGTTGTCGTGCGTTACCTGTGCTGCTCCACAGCCTGTCTAGTGGATTTTTATTTTATTTTAGCACTGTTGTCGTGCGTTACCTGTGCTGCTCCACAGCCTGTCTAGTGGATTTTTATTTTGTTTTAGCACTGTTGTCGTGTGTTACCTGTGCTGCTCCACAGCCTGTCCAGTGGATTTTTATTTTATTTTTTGGCACTGTTGTCGTGTGTTACCTGTGCTGTTCCACAGCCTGTCCAGTGGATTTTTATTTTATTTTTTGGCACTGTTGTCGTGTGTTACCTGTGCTGCTCCACAGCCTGTCCAGTGGATTTTTATTTAGCGCTGTTGTCGTGCGTTACCTGTGCTGCTCCACAGCCTGTCTAGTGGATTTTTATTTTGTTTTAGCACTGTTGTCGTGCGTTACCTGTGCTGCTCCACAGCCTGTCCAGTGGATTTTTATTTTGTTTTAGCACTGTTGTCGTGCGTTGCCTGTGCTGCTCCACAGCCTGTCCAGTGGATTTTTATTTTTATTTTATTTTTTAGCACTGTTGTCGTGCGTTACCTGTGCTGCTCCACAGCCTGTCTAGTGGATTTTTATTTTGTTTTAGCACTGTTGTCGTGCGTTGCCTGTGCTGCTCCACAGCCTGTCCTGTGGATTTTTATTTTTATTTTATTTTATTTTTTAGCACTGTTGTTGTGCGTTACCTGTGCTGCTCCACAGCCTGTCTAGTGGATTTTTATTTTATTTTAGCACTGTTGTCGTGCGTTACCTGTGCTGCTCCACAGCCTGTCTAGTGTCGGATTCCCTGTTTGGGAATGCGCTAGCTTAGCGTAGCTACTAGCTCTTAGCCGTTTTAGCATGGCGGCTTCTCCTGTCTCTCCCGTACTTTTCTGCTCTGGGTGTGAAATGTTTAGTTATTCCTCGGCCTCTTTTAGCAGTAACGGTACTTGTAATAAGTGCAGCTTATTCGTAGCTTTGGAGGCCAGGCTGGGCGAATTGGAGGCTCGGCTCCGCACCGTGGAAAATTCTACAGCTAGCCAGGCCCCTGTAGTCGGTGCGGACCAAGGTAGCTTAGCCGCCGTTAGTTCCCCCCTGGCAGACCCCGTGCAGTCGGGAAGGCAGGCTGACTGGGTGACTGTGAGGAGGAAGCGTAGCCCTAAACAGAAGCCCCGTGTACACCGTCAACCCGTTCACATCTCTAACCGTTTTTCCCCACTCGACGATACACTCGCCGAGGATCAAACTCTGGTTATTGGCGACTCTGTTTTGAGAAATGTGAAGTTAGCGACACCAGCAACCATTGTCAATTGTCTTCCGGGGGCCAGAGCAGGCGACATCGAAGGACATTTGAAATTGCTGGCTAAGGCTAAGCGTAAATTTGGTAAGATTGTAATTCACGTCGGCAGTAATGACACTCGGTTACGCCAATCGGAGGTCACTAAAATTAACATTGAATCGGTGTGTAACTTTGCAAAAACAATGTCGGACTCTGTAGTTTTCTCTGGGCCCCTCCCCAATCAGACCGGGAGTGACATGTTTAGCCGCATGTTCTCCTTGAATTGCTGGCTGTCTGAGTGGTGTCCAAAAAATGAGGTGGGCTTCATTGATAATTGGCAAAGCTTCTGGGGAAAACCTGGTCTTGTTAGGAGAGACGGCATCCATCCCACTTTAGAGGGAGCAGCTCTCATTTCTAGAAATCTGGCCAATTTTTTGGGATCCTCCAAACTGTGACTGTCTAGCGTTGGGACCAGGAGGCAGAGCTGTGGTCTTATACACCTCTCTGCAGCTTCTCTCCCCCTGCCATCCCCCTATTACCTCATCCCCGTAGAGACGGTGCCTGCTCCCAGACCACCAATAACTAGCAAAAATCTATTTAAGCATAAAAATTCAAAAAGAAAAAATAATATAGCACCTTCAATTGCACCACAGACTAAAACAGTTAAATGTGGTCTATTAAACATTAGGTCTCTTTCTTCTAAGTCCCTGTTGGTAAATGATATAATAATTGATCAACGTATTGATTTATTCTGCCTAACAGAAACTTGGTTACAGCAGGATGAATATGTTAGTTTAAATGAGTCAACACCCCCGAGTCACACTAACTGTCAGAATGCTCGTAGCACGGGCCGGGGCGGAGGATTAGCAGCAATCTTCCATTCCAGCTTATTAATTAATCAAAAACCTAGACAGAGCTTTAATTCATTTGAAAGTTTGACTCTTAGTCTTGTCCATCCAAATTGGAAGTCCCAATAACCAGTTTTATTTGTTATTATCTATCGTCCACCTGGTCGTTACTGTGAGTTTCTCTGTGAATTTTCAGACCTTTTGTCTGACTTAGTGCTTAGCTCAGATAAGATAATTATAGTGGGCGATTTTAACATCCACACAGATGCTGAGAATGACAGCCTCAACACTGCATTTAATCTATTATTAGACTCTATCGGCTTTGCTCAAAAAGTAAATGAGTCCACCCACCACTTTAATCATATTTTAGATCTTGTTCTGACTTATGGTATGGAAATAGAAGACTTAACAGTATTCCCTGAAAACTCCCTTTTGTCTGATCATTTTTTAATAACATTTACATTTACCCTGATGGACTACCCTGCAGTGGGGAATAAGTTTCATTACACTAGAAGTCTTTCAGAAAGCGCTGTAACTAGGTTTAAGGATATGATTCCTTCTTTATGTTCTCTAATGTCATATACCAACACAGAGCAGAGTAGCTACCTAAACTCTGTAAGGGAGTTAGAGTATCTTGTCAATAGTTTTACATCCTCATTGAAGACAACTTTGGATGCTGTAGCTCCTCTGAAAAAGAGAGCTTTAAATCAGAAGTGTCTGACTCCGTGGTATAACTCACAAACTCGTAGCTTAAAGCTGATAACCCGTAAGTTGGAGAGGAAATGGCGTCTCACTAATTTAGAAGATCTTCACTTAGCCTGGAAAAAGAGTTTGTTGCTCTATAAGAAAGCCCTTCGTGAAGCTAGGACATCTTTCTACTCATCACTAATTGAAGAAAATAAGAACAACCCCAGGTTTCTTTTCAGCACTGTAGCCAGGCTGACAAAGAGTCAGAGCTCTATTGAGCTGAGTATTCCATTAACTTTAACTAGTAATGACTTCATGACTTTCTTTGCTAACAAAATTTTGACTATTAGAGAAAAAATTACTCATAACCATCCCAAAGATGTATCGTTATCTTTGGCTGCTTTCAGTGATGCCGGTATTTGGTTAGACTCTTTCTCTCCGATTGTTCTGTCTGAGTTATTTTCATTAGTTACTTCATCCAAACCATCAACATGCTTATTAGACCCCATTCCTGCCAGGCTGCTCAAGGAAGTCCTACCATTATTTAATGCTTCAATCTTAAATATGATCAATCTATCTTTGTTAGTTGGTTATGTACCACAGGCCTTTAAGGTGGCAGTAATTAAACCATTACTTAAAAAGCCATCACTTGACCCAGCTATCTTAGCTAATTATAGGCCAATCTCCAACCTTCCTTTTCTCTCAAAGATTCTTGAGAGGGTAGTTGTAAAACAGCTAACTGATCACCTGCAGAGGAATGGTCTATTTGAAGAGTTTCAGTCAGGTTTTAGAATTCATCATAGTACAGAAACAGCATTAGTGAAGGTTACAAATGATCTTCTTATGGCTTCGGACAGTGGACTTATCTCTGTGCTTGTTCTGTTGGACCTCAGTGCTGCTTTTGATACTGTTGACCATAAAATTTTATTACAGAGATTAGAGCATGTCATAGGTATTAAAGGCATTGCGCTGCGGTGGTTTGAATCATATTTGTCTAATAGATTACAGTTTGTTCATGTAAATGGGGAATCTTCTTCACAGACTAAAGTTAATTATGGAGTTCCACAAGGTTCTGTGCTAGGACCAATTTTATTCACTTTATACATGCTTCCCTTGGGCAGTATTATTAGACGGTATTGCTTAAATTTTCATTGTTACGCAGATGATACCCAGCTTTATCTATCCATGAAGCCAGAGGATACGCACCAATTAGCTAAACTGCAGGATTGTCTTACAGACATAAAGACATGGATGACCTCTAATTTCCTGCTTTTAAACTCAGATAAAACTGAAGTTATTGTACTTGGCCCCACAAATCTTAGAAGCATGGTGTCTAACCAGATCGTTACTCTGGATGGCATTTCCCTGATCTCTAGTAATACTGTGAGAAATCTTGGAGTTATTTTTGATCAGGATATGTCATTCAAAGCGCATATTAAACAAATATGTAGGACTGCCTTTTTGCATTTACGCAATATCTCTAAAATCAGAAAGGTCTTGTCTCAGAGTGATGCTGAAAAATTAATTCATGCATTTATTTCCTCTAGGCTGGACTATTGTAATTCATTATTATCAGGTTGTCCTAAAAGTTCCCTAAAAAGCCTTCAGTTGGTTCAGAATGCTGCAGCTAGAGTACTGACGGGGACTAGCAGGAGAGAGCATATCTCACCCGTGTTGGCCTCCCTTCATTGGCTTCCTGTTAATGCTAGAATAGAATTTAAAATTCTTCTTCTTACTTATAAGGTTTTGAATAATCAGGTCCCATCTTATCTTAGGGACCTCGTAGTACCATATTACCCCATTAGAGCGCTTCGCTCTCAGACTGCGGGCTTACTTGTAGTTCCTAGGGTTTGTAAGAGTAGAATGGGAGGCAGAGCCTTCAGCTTTCAGGCTCCTCTCCTGTGGAACCAGCTCCCAATTCAGATCAGGGAGACAGATACCCTCTCTACTTTTAAGATTAGGCTTAAAACTTTCCTTTTCGCTAAGGCTTATAGTTAGGGCTGGATCGGGTGACCCTGGACCATCCCTTGGTTATGTTGCTTTAGACGTAGACTGTGTTTCATAATTATTGTATGGCCTTGCCTTGCAATGTGGAGCGCCTTGGGGCAACTGTTTGTTGTGATTTGGCGCTATACAAGAAAAAAGTTGATTGATTGATTGATATATAAAAAGCAGTAAATAGCATTGTTTTGAGAAAATGTTCAATGTTCTGATTAGAAATTTTTAGTATAGCGGTGCTGTTGGGAACTATCACCGCGCGCAACGCTTCCGCTCGGGGTCCCTTGTGTCCTGAAGTCCTAAGACAAAAAATTTTAATCTTTTAGTACTGTTTGTGGTTGATTCTGTGCTGAATTGTTGATGAGTTAAATTAATCTAAAATGTTTCTCTTTCATTGACACACTGTATGTTCAGAATGTGCAATAAACCTATTTGAAAGAAAAAAGAATGTACAGAAAAACAATTTAAAATGTGGGAGATTCCAGATTTTTTTAAACACATTTCTGCTGCATAATTTTCAATTTGAAAAGTTTGAATTAGTCACAATTATTACCAGGCTGGGGGCATTCACTGTGAAAATCTCACCTTGTCCTTGTGATTCAGAGTTTTGACACCCCTCTATATTGTCAAAAAATAAAATAGAAATAGAAAAACAAAAGGTCCAACTTTCCTCCTTGAGTCAGCAGGTGCATTTCTGAAAAATGTCTTATTACTCTGCATTTTACTCTGCATTTGTCAGCATTTGTTAGCATTTCTCAGCGCATGATGTCAGAGAATCAGAATCACCTTTATTGTCATTGTAATTTGCATTGCAACAAGATTTGAGTGCAACTCCAAAAGGTGCTTTTCCGAGGTGCGAGTAATTGTTAGCCAAATAAAAGATAATAAAATTTAACAATAAATTATTCAAAGTATATGTACAACTACATAAAATAAAATGTGGACCAAGTAAAATATAAAACAAGAATTATATACAACTGTGGAATAATACTGCACGGGAAATATTGTACATGGTTTACAGATATTGCACAAGAGACTTGAAAAGTGCAGATTAATGTGGTTTGTTATTGTTCAGTGCAGTGATCGCTCTGGGGAGAAAGCTGTCCCTGAGTCTGTTTGTCCTAGTTTTGATTGACCTATACGTCGGCCGGAGGGTCGTAGGTCAAACAGGTGGTTGCTGGGGTGGGATGTGTCTTTGCTTATGCTGGCACCTCTGCTGAGGTAGCGAGAGCGGACAATGTCCTCCAGGCTGGACAGAGAGCAGCCAGTGATCCCCTGGGCCGTTTTGATCACCCTCTGCAGCGCTCTCCTGTCTGCTGCTGAGCACCCCCCGTACCACGCTGTGATGCAGTACATCAGGATGCTCTCGATGGTGGCTCTGTAGAACAACACCAGCAGCTTCTCCTCCAGATTGTTCCTTCTGAGCACCCTCAGGAAGTGGAGTCGCTGTTGGACTTTCTTCATCACCACTGTGGTGTTGGCAGTCCAGGAGAGGCTGTCTGATGGAGCTGACCCTTTCCACACAGTCCCCATGGATGTGGAGCAGGGCTGGGTCAGCCCTACCCTTCCTGAAGTCCAGGATTATTTCTTTTGTTTTTGTGGTCTTCAGCAGCAGGTTGTTAGCTGAACACCACACTGTACATTTTAGGAAAAGCAGAAACATCAGGCTGACACAGTGAAGAAATGAACACTGCTTCATCCGAAAAAGAAGCTTCTGAGCTTTCATTCGAAAGTGAACGTTTGGATTTTACAGAGGCTGTACGGAGAGACAGTAGGCGACACACTTCACCCCAAAACTCTTATGCCCCTGTCACACAGAGCAAGAATGTGCCGGAACCATGCCGACATGGCAAATACTGCCATAATCCAACACAGTCGGGAGGAGCGAGGCATGGCCAGCTGTGTCGGAGTGCAGACAGACTGCCTCATCCACACCTGTCAGATTGCATCCAGAGAGTATGTAGATGACAGACTGCTGTCAGATGGCCATAAAAGGTGCTGCAGACTGCCCGATCTCCAAATGTCTGATTGGCAAAAACAGGACCGCAGCACTATGTTCCTCACACAGTGCATGGGGGTGCAATTATCACTCATCCGTGTGTGTGTGTATGCATAACGCTGCATGGGCCACTAAGTGCGCGCGGGCCACTGGACAGCTTTGCTCAAATTTGCTGGCAATTGGCCATGCTGTCCCTCAGACATAGCACCTTTCCAGGGAAATTTTCTTTTTTCCCCACTTCAAGAGCACATGCAACTCTGGACACCGCAATGGTTGGATTATCACATGGAATTATTTTTTTCTTTTGGGTGAGAGTATTTTAACCGCAGCTGCTGTCCCGGCTTCATGTCTGTGCGTGCTGTGAAATTTTAATTTCAATTTATTATTAATTTCAATTTATTTTCATTTATACAGTGCCAAATCACAACAAAGGTTGCCTCAAGATGCTTCACACAAGTAAGGTCGAATCTTACCAACCCCCAGAGCAAGATAAGGAAAAACTCCCTCTGAGGAAGAAACCTCAAGCAGAGCAGACTCAAAGGGGTGACCCTCTGCTTGGGCCATGCTACAGACACAAATTACAAAACAATTCACAAAATGAATATACAGGAAATGTTGTGGGTGCACAGGACGGGAGGGTTTCTGGAACAGATTCCACACCCATCTCTGGATGGAGCTGCACCTCAAACAGAAAGAAAAGACAAAAACAGAATCAGGCATCAGAAAGGCTACAAATACAGTACAATTTCTCAGCATTAAGCAACAAGAAAAACAGAAGAAATACTAAGGGATCGTCGGCCACTAGCCCTAAGCTTCATTAAAAGACCCAGACTTTAGATAAAGTTGAGGCCGCGGCCCACTTCATTTCTGAATAAAATGTTTAAAAGAGTAGAAACCATAGTAACATAGAGAAGCTTGAATCTTTGACTAGACTGGGTTGCTTGACGTGAAGATGTTTTGCTTCTAATTGCAGAAGCTTCCTCAGCTAAATTTCTTGCTCTGGTAGTCTGACTTCTGTCTTGACTCTTGTAGAGAAGAATAACAGAAGCCACAAAAGCTGGAGTTTTAAACCTAACCAGACCCCTCCTACCGAGAGGCAGACTGCTATTGGCTAGTGACTAACAATAGCTCTAATTAGCACCTATTGTGCTCTAGCTAGCACCCTCCTAATGACAGGGCAGCTGTCCCTCCTAATGATGGGACTGACACCTCTCCTGATGACATGAATGACTCATTACCATGAACAAAAGACTGAAACTGCTTTGACCTGAGTACCCCATTGTAAACAGGGGACAAATCGTGTCTCAGACCCCCTCCCCGGTTAAGGCTGGGTTTCAACTGTTTCACATACAATACCTCCTTCACTTCCCTCTCAAACCATTTCTTTTCTCTGGCTAAGATTTTAACTTTCTTGTCCTGAAATGTGTGGTTAGTGTCTTTAAGGTGGAGATGAACTACAGACTGAGGTCCACCAGCGGTGCTGGTATAGCCTTTTGTGCAACACATAGGTGAGACTAAGCAGCTGTTGCACCTGACCTCCTGCCTGTTGCCTTCACCACACCATATTGCCTGATGATTTCTGTACTGCTGTTTTTGTTGGACTGCCTACTTGTGTACCGACCACTGCTATCCACTTCAGTAAAGACTTCTAAAAATCAGAGCTGTCTGCTGGAGCCGTGTATTTATGTCCTACCATTCCTCACCATCCTACCTGACAGTACAAACTGGCCAACGATAGACACAGCAGGCGTGGTACACTATCACAGTACATCCCTCCTTTCACATCAGTCAGATAAAACCTGCTAGGTCCAGTCCTTTATGCCCTCCTACCATTCCCCCTCCATCTGCCCGGTACGTGGCTGGTGGCCCAGTGTTCACGGTGCGGCAGTTCCTGGTCTATCGCCCCTGTGGCCGTGGGGTTCAGTATGTGGTGGATTGGGAGGGTTGGTTCATGATGATGGGTGTTTCTCTCTCTCTGGCAGCGCCCTGCTTCTGGTGCTTTCCATGCGCACCTGTTCCTGATTTATTGATTACCACTTGAGGTTTTATAAGCTCACTGTATTTTTTTGTTCCTTGTCAGTTTGTCATGCCTTGTGCCTTCATTCCAGCTTTGTACCTGTGTTCTTGTTCCTACCTGCCTCATAGTGTGTACCTGATCTCCTGCCTGTTTCCTTGACCACACCATACTGCCTGATGATTTCTGTACTGCTGTTTTTGTTGGACTGCCTACTTGTGTACCGACCACTGCAATCCACTTCAGTAAAGCCTTCTAAAAATCAGAGCTGCCTGGAGCCGTGCATTTGTGTCCTACCATTCCTGACCATCCTGCTTGACATAGACAGGATGGGACAAATCTTCGCTATATTTCACAGGTGGAAGATAGCAGTCCACGTAATATCTCTAATGTGGAGGTCATAGGACAATGTAGGATATGTCACATGAGCCTAGGCTAAGCGTTAGCTGGTCAAATTGATGCCTATGTCTCACTGGCAGTGGTGGCCACAGCTAACCAAAACATTAGCTTCAATAACCGCTTATCAGCTAACTGAAAAGTTAACTTTTATAATGTTAAACCATTAAACCACTAAAAGATTTAGCGGAAGCTACAGCTAAGCGATAACTTTCAATATTGTCTCTGGTACACTCAGCTACTAACAGGCCAGTTTCGAGTTTAAACACTGCCAAGTCCTGGCTCCCTAAAACCCATCTTCAGTTGAATTATAAAAAGACTGAGACTGATTATTGCTCCAGAGCAGAAAATTCCTTTTATTGTGAACTACCTCTGTTCTCTGGGATCCTCTGTTCAGTTGAACATCACAAATATTGCTGTTTGGTTTGATCAGTCATTGTCTCTAGACAGCCATTCTAAACTCTTGGTCAAAAACTGTTTTTACCACTTGAGAAACATTGCCAAGTTGTATGAAGGGTCAAAGTGATCAAAATTAATTGAAATATTGAATGTGGTAAATATAAACGCAGTAAAACATATATTGAGGTAAAAATGAAAGCAGTAAAACTTTGAATGTGGTGAAAATGAAAGCAGTAAAACAATTAATGTGGTTAAAAGTGAAAGCAGTAAATATTGAATGTGGTTAAAAAAAATCAAAAGGGTAAAACTGGACCTAAAATGGAAGGTGTGAAGTACTGAACATGAAAATGAGTGACGTAAAAAATAACATCTGATTAATATTGCCCCTTTGAAAATTAGAATCGTTAAATTTGGATGCCATTAAAATCACATTATGGTAAATATTAATCTTATAAATATTATGTCTTAAAAATATAACATTGGCTAATTTAATTCACTGCCTCGATTTTAGTACCGCTACTTTACCCACTTCAGTTGTATCATTTGCTGTACTCGATTTAATGTTGAATGTTTTCATTCACTGCCTCAATTTTAGCAGGTCCACTTTACACACTTCAGTTTTATCATTCACCACGTCAACTGTGCAATTTTGCTCACTTCCACTGGATCAGAATACGGCAGCAGCCACTGTTGCAACAGTGGAAATTTGTAATCCAGAGCCACTGCGCATATCACTGACCACGGGGTGGCGCCATTGGGAGTCGCAGGCGAAGAGCGCCCAAATCTAAAAGCGCTTTTCTACTTCACAAAAGTAGCACTACGCGGCTCGACTCTACTCGTTTTTTTTGCTTTTCTATTAGGATTAGTACATGGTACCGAGTGCTTCTTTTAGTACCTGCTCAGGAACGGTTCCAAGCAGCCGAGCCGATACTAAAATGTGATGTAAACAGGCTGCCGGCCACTGATTGGTCAGAGAGTGTCATCACTGGACGAGTCATGAGCGCACCGTCTGAGACGAGAATCAAACCCGCGATTTTTAAATAGTCACAGCGGTGTTACAGAAACCGGGTTTTTCTTTCGTTTCACTGCGAGGGTTTTTTTTATTTTTTTTTTTACTCGCACTGGTCCTTGGATGAGTTGCGGACATTTGTGTTTGGTGGCGGAGGAGAGAATACAGAGAGGTGGATGAAGTGACCCGAAATGAGAAAATCTCCTCGTCTTTGGCAGTACCCGTCTCACCGGACATTAGAACAACGCAGAGAACAGCTGAAAAGCTTAAAAGTGATTACAGGACCACAACGACCGGAGTAGGTCGGACTGTAAGGGCTGGAAACGGTTCGACCGAAGGAACGCTGTTTACGGACACCAACAGACGAGCACCCGGAGGCAGGATGACGCCATGGCTTTGTTGGAAGCGACGGATGGTAAGTGTTTTTTGTGACTTTGTCTGTATTCTGCTTGAAAGCACCGTTTAATGTTACTTATCCCATTGGTGGAAACACACTAACGACGATTTTGAGTCTAAACTTGTGTTAAAGTAACATCGTTGTCTCGTGTATGCAGACACAGTGAGCTAGCTAACTCTGTGCTCCGCTTTAAAGTATTAACTTCTGACAGAAAAACACCTCAAGTCAGCATGACAACAAACATTTACATCTAATTTAGTGCCATTACTGTATTTTTTTAGCATGTTGTGATTTTGTGTTTTTGTTGAAGAATCCAGTTCCATAAGCGAGGAGGGTTCGACCATCAACGTCCAGCACATCACATCTCTCACATCACGTAGCTTTTAACTCCAAAATCCATCCATCCTTCCATCCATTTTCTTCCGCTTTATCCGGAGTCGGGTCGTGGGGGCAGCAACTCAAGCAAAGCCGCCCAGACCTCCCGATCCACACACACCTCCCCCAGCTCCTCCGGGGGAACCCCAAGGTGTTCCCAAGCCAGCCGAGAGACGTAGTCCCTCCAGCATGTCCTGGGTCTTCCCCAGGGTCTCCTCCCAATGGGACATGCCTGGAACACCTCTCCAGCGAGGCGTTTGGGGGGCATCCGGAAAAGATGCCCGAGCCACCTCAACTGGCTCCTTTCGACATGGAGGAGCAGAGGCTCGACTCTGAGCTCCTCCCGAGTGACCGAGCTCCTCACCCTATCTCTAAGGGAGCGCCCAGCTACCCTGCGGAGGAAACTCATCTCGGACACTTGTACTTGCGATCTCGTTCTTTCAGTCATGAGCCAAATCTCATGACCATAGGTGAGGATCAGAACGTAGATTGATCAGTAAATCGAGAGCTTTGCCCCCTTACTCAGTTCTCTCTTCACTATGACGGTCCGATACAGTGACCGCATCACTGCAGATGCTGCACCGATCCATCTGTCGATCTCACGCTCCATCCGTAAATCCGTAAATGACTTAGGCATGTCAGACCATAAGTGCATCTCCATGGAACTGCCTTTAGCAGGCCCATACAATAAAACAAAACACCAAATCCATTTTAGAAACATAAAAGCAATAGACAGCAACCTTTTCAACCAGGATATACAAGACATCTCACTAGTCACACGGTTCACATCAGTTAATGGATCTGTTGACTATTACAATTCTAGCCTCTACAATATCCTTGAGTTTCATGCACCAATCAAAACAAGAACAGTTACATTTTCCAAGTCAGCCCCCTGGTACACTACAGAGCTCCGCAAAATGAAAACCGCTGGCCGTGCCCTGGAGCGGAAATACACCTCCAGTGGCTTACAAGTATTCAAACAGGCCTACCGCGATCATCAAAAATCATACACCAGAGCACTCGCCATAGCCAGGTCCCAATATTTCTCACTAAAAATCTCAAACAGCACTGGAAACTCCAAGCAGCTATTTTCAGCAATAAATTCTCTGCTCAAACCTCCCACACACGCACATGCCGACAGCAATACAGATCAATGCAATAGGTTTATGGACTTCTTCACAAATAAGGTGGCATCAATCCGGCCAGCCCTCCCTGTTACAGCCCCATCTCCCTCTGACATCACTCTCTCAACTCCACTCAACAGTTTTTCTGTCTTTTCAGGCGTCACTCAGACAGAGGTGGAGAGGATCATAAAAAGCATGAGGCCATCCACCTGTTTGCTGGATCCTCTCCCCATAGCATTATTAAAATCTCACATTACAGCCATCATTCCATTAACAGCAATAATTAACCAGTCATTACATGCCGGTCAGGTTCCTCCAGCTCTCAAAACTGCTGTCATTCGCCCCCCATCTGAAAAAGCCCTCACTCGACCCCAAAATCCTGGCCCACTACAGACCCATTTCAAACCTGCCATTCCTTTCCAAAGTCCTGGAAAAAGTTGTAGCAGCCCAACTCCACAGTCATCTTCACATCCATAATGTGTATGAAAAATTTCAGTCCGGTTTCCGATCAGCTCACAGTACAGAGAAGCCCTGGTCCGAGTCATAAACGACTTGCTTATGACTGTGGACCAGGGCTCACCATCACTCCTCTTATTACTGGATTTATCATCTGCTTTTGACACCGTGGACCACACCATCCTACTCCATCGCCTCCAGTCTATAGTTGGACTTTCTGGGACCACACTCAACTGGTTCGTGTCATGCCTCATGGGCAGGACAGAGTTTGTGACCTTAGGACAGTCCAAATCATCACCTCATACAGTTAGGTGCGGAGTGCCTCAAGGGTCGGCCCTCATCATCTACATGCTCCCACTCGGTCAGATAATCAATAAACACAAGGTTTCTTTTCATTGTCACGCAGATGACACACAGCTGTATATAAAAATGGACTCCACTCCCACCACAGTTCTGCCATCTGCACTTCACTGTTGCCTGGAGGAGATAAGGGCATGGATGGTTGACAACTTTCTTCAACTGAACAGTAGCAAAACAGAAGCCATCCTTATTGGTACCCCTCACCAAACCCAGTCCTTCTCAAACCTAAACAGTATCTTGATCTTTGACCATAACATTTCCCTGTCCTCATCCATTACAAACCTTGGTGTCAGATTTGATTCACATCTCACATTCGACTCTCACATCCGTCACCTCTGCAAGGTCTCTTTCCTCCACCTTAAAAATATCGCAAAACTCCGTCCCTCCCTCTCCCAATCTGACGCAGAGAAGTTGATCCATGCCTTTGTCTCCTCCAGATTGGACTACTGCAACGCCCTCCTCGTCGGGATCCCTGGCAAAAGTCTACAAAAGCTGCAGCACATTCAGAACTGTGCTGCCCGGGTCCTGACGAGGAGGCGCAAATATGATCACGTCACTCCAGTCCTCAGATCCCTTCATTGGCTGCCCATTCAACAAAGAATTGAGTACAAACTCTGTCTCCTTACACACCAGTGCATACATGGAACTGCCCCTGCCTTCCTTAGTGAACTCCTCACGCCACAAACCGCCCCAAGAACCCTCCGCTCCACCACGTCCACCTACCGCTTGCACCAGCCCAGCTCTCCAAGCTCTCCACCATGGGAGACAGGGCCTTCCATCCAGTCGCCCCACGGCTCTGGAATGCCCTTCCAGAGACCCTGAGGGCCCCACAGAGTGTGGGGGCATTTAAAAAAGGCCTCAAGACATTTTTATTTAAAAGGGCCTTTTAAAATGTTAAAAATGTTAAAATGTTTAAAATGTTATGATTTTATCTGTGTGGTTATGTTTTATGAATATATTTTATTGTCCTTGACCCTGTATACTGTTTGTTTTTAGTCTCTGCTTTGTAGCACTTTGAAATTCCATGGAATGTAAAGTGTGTTACAAATAAAATGTATTATTATTATTAGGAGATTGGGAGTTCGTGTCCTGAGGGGAGAAAGTGGGTGGAGGTAAAGTGCAGCCTTTATATTTGGTTGTGTAATTTGCTGGGTGCTTTTTTTTTTTTTTTTTAATTGTGTTTATATGATCATTATGTTTGTGTAATGTTTGGAAGCGAACATTTGCATGTATCAAACATTGAATGTTTGTCTATTTAGTTGCCTTAATTTGCAGAGAATTTTTTGTGTGTTTGTTGGTTGCGTCAGGGGCGTAGGTTTGCATATGGACCATAGGGACAAGTCACAACCAATATTTTGGGATGGCAAAATAGTCCCTATCAATATTTAGCATTTTTTTATATAACAAAATCATTCACTATTTTTTTGCGAACTCGATACTATAATTTTAGTCGTCACGTTTTGTGTTTTCGACGTGCCAGAGTGACAGGGTTGCCCATGCTGCAATTTCATTGGCTCACGTTCTTCTCACATGGACGTAAACAATGCGCATCTCGTGGCAGGCAGTGCTTAATTTGTAAAGTGGGAGGTCCCGGAGCGCAGAGGATGGGTGGCTCCGGTGCAGTGTTGCCAGCCCAGATGTACAATAATTATCATATTTGTACGATAGTTTTGCCCTCTGTACGATGTATGATCAATAATGGGAAAAAATCCAATATGTACGATAATTTCAGTTGGTTGCCCAAACACGCATCTCTCTGTGACACCCAAGAATCATTTTGCAGGCGTTGCACTCAGGCGGCATCAAAGACACACCACACACAGGGCTGCTGCTGGCTTTGGCCGCCCGGGACAACATCATTTGAAAGCCCACCGCCTCTCCATACAAAGTAATGAGTTCCCATCCAATCTCTGCCGTGACAGGAAGATTCCCCAACCAACATCATTTTTTTTTTCGAAACTTTATTTCAACAAATGCAATAACAAACGAACAAAACACAAGAGCAAAGAGATAGACAAGAAAAATAAAAAAAAGTTCAAGTTCCTTATGGAGGTGTCAACATTTTTTGTTTTGTGTTCAACAAAATCTGCACAAGTGTCCATGGCATCGGATGACGACAGCGACCTCGAGGTTGAATTCGACTCTTTCTAGTCTGGTAATTAACACGTTTGTGTCCCTTCACAGAAACAAAAAATCTTTCTAGTCTGGTAGTGCATTTGCGTTCTTTTTGTGCCATAGTTTCCCCATTACTATAGGGATATTGTGAATTACTGTTTAAAAATGTGACATAAAATTCTTTGTAAATTAAAAAAAATGCTAAAATAGCTACGTTGTATGCGTTTTGTTTGTGTAAGATCATTTCTCCCAAAATACGATAATTTTGAGGTTTTGGTATGATAGTTTCATATTTCATATCTGGTAACACTGCTCCGGTGCAAAAAACAAGAAGGGGGGTGGGGTGGGGGGGCTTGCGAACAATACTGTGCACCACACTTAAAATAAACTGCACACCCACACAAACACGCACACACACCTTTACAAATGCAAAAACTTTTTTTTTTTTGTTAGCTCCACAAGTATTTTTTTTTGTTGTCTTTGTGATTTTGGGTGCAATTTTGTTATTTAAGCTATTTGTTTGTTTGCCTACACACTTAATATTGTAAATAAAGTGTTAAATTATTCAGCATTATGTCGTCATATGTTATGTATTATGCTGTACTTGTGCATCTAATGGTATGAGTGGGTTAGGGGGTGGTGGTGGTGGTATTGTCCCTACCAAAGCTGAGAGCAAACCTATGCCCTTGGATTGCGTCATGGTAATTTGCAAAGCATTTTTTGGTGTTTATATTTGGCTGCGTTAATTTGTCGAGCGTTTTTTTTGTCCTTCTTTTTTGTGTGTAATCAAGAAGTTTGTTGGTCGCACGCGACTCCACGTAAGTCCATACCGTAGTGCTGTGAGATTTTGCGTGATTTGCACGAGATTTGAGACCTGAGTACGGCCTTCGTTGGTTTCCCATTGCCATTTTGCGGTTTGGGAGCTTGGAGAGAGATATGCCAATTTGTGGATTAAAATCTATCGCCATCAGGTAAGAAATATCTATTGCAACGCTTTCAAACATACTGCAAAAATTATCTGAAGGTCATGGTAATACGCAGGTCTACATATTATACTTATTGTCGTTTTTACGTTATAACTGTGATGTTTTCTTTTCGAACTGATCTGAGTGCGCCTTTGAATTTCCATTGATTTACCATCTTTAATTTCTTAAGAATCAAATCAATTTTATTTATATAGCGCCAAATCACAAAAAACAGTTGCCCCAAGGCGCTTTACATTGTAAGGCAAAGCCATACAATAATTACGGAAAAACCCCAACGGTCAAAACGACCCCCTGTGAGCAAGCACTTGGCAACAGTGGGAAGGAAAAACTCCCTTTTAACAGGAAGAAACCTCCAGCAGAACCAGGCTCAGGGAGGGGCAGTCTTCTGCTGGGACTGGTTGGGGCTGAGGGAGAGAACCGGGAAAAAGACATGCTGTGGAGGGGAGCAGAGATCAATCACTAATGATTAAATGCAGAGTGGTGCATACAGAGCAAAAAGAGAAAGAAACACTCAATGCATTATGGGAACCCCATACTATGAGGTCCCTAAGATAAGAAGGGACCTGACTATTCAAAACCTTATAAGTAAGAAGAAGAATTTTAAATTCTATTCTAGAATTAACAGGAATCCAATGAAGAGAGGCCAATATGGGTGAGATATGCTCTCTCCTTCTAGTCCCCGTCAGTACTCTAGCTGCAGCATTTTGAATTAACTGAAGGCTTTTCAGGGAACTTTTAGGACAACCTGATAATAATGAATTACAATAGTCCAGCCTAGAGGAAATAAATGCATGAATTAGTTTTTCAGCATCACTCTGAGACAAGACCTTTCTAATTTTAGAGATATTGCGTAACATCCACACAGATGCTGAGAATGACAGCCTCAACACTGCATTTAATCTATTATTAGACTCTATTGGCTTTGCTCAAAAAGTAAATGAGTCCACCCACCACTTTAATCATATCTTAGATCTTGTTCTGACTTATGGTATGGAAATAGAAGACTTAACAGTATTCCCTGAAAACTCCCTTCTGTCTGATCATTTCTTAATAACATTTACATTTACTCTGATGGACTACCCAGCAGTGGGGAATAAGTTTCATTACACTAGAAGTCTTTCAGAAAGCGCTGTAACTAGGTTTAAGGATATGATTCCTTCTTTATGTTCTCTAATGCCATATACCAACACAGTGCAGAGTAGCTACCTAAACTCTGTAAGGGAGATAGAGTATCTCGTCAATAGTTTTACATCCTCATTGAAGACAACTTTGGATGCTGTAGCTCCTCTGAAAAAGAGAGCTTTAAATCAGAAGTGTCTGACTCCGTGGTATAACTCACAAACTCGTAGCTTAAAGCTGATAACCCGTAAGTTGGAGAGGAAATGGCGTCTCACTAATTTAGAAGATCTTCACTTAGCCTGGAAAAAGAGTCTGTTGCTCTATAAAAAAGCCCTCCGTAAAGCTAGGACATCTTTCTACTCATCACTAATTGAAGAAAATAAGAACAACCCCAGGTTTCTTTTCAGCACTGTAGCCAGGCTGACAAAGAGTCAGAGCTCTATTGAGCTGAGTATTCCATTAACTTTAACTAGTAATGACTTCATGACTTTCTTTGCTAACAAAATTTTAACTATTAGAGAAAAAATTACTCATAACCATCCCAAAGACGTATCGTTATCTTTGGCTGCTTTCAGTGATGCCGGTATTTGGTTAGACTCTTTCTCTCCGATTGTTCTGTCTGAGTTATTCTCATTAGTTACTTCATCCAAACCATCAACATGTTTATTAGACCCCATTCCTACCAGGCTGCTCAAGGAAGCCCTACCATTATTTAATGCTTCGATCTTAAATATGATCAATCTATCTTTGTTAGTTGGCTATGTACCACAGGCTTTTAAGGTGGCAGTAATTAAACCATTACTTAAAAAGCCATCACTTGACCCAGCTATCTTAGCTAATTATAGGCCAATCTCCAACCTTCCTTTTCTCTCAAAAATTCTTGAAAGGGTAGTTGTAAAACAGCTAACTGATCATCTGCAGAGGAATGGTCTATTTGAAGAGTTTCAGTCAGGTTTTAGAATTCATCATAGTACAGAAACAGCATTAGTGAAGGTTACAAATGATCTTCTTATGGCCTCGGACAGTGGACTTATCTCTGTGCTTGTTCTGTTAGACCTCAGTGCTGCTTTTGATACTGTTGACCATAAAATTTTATTACAGAGATTAGAGCATGCCATAGGTATTAAAGGCACTGCGCTGCGGTGGTTTGAATCATATTTGTCTAATAGATTACAATTTGTTCATGTAAATGGGGAATCTTCTTCACAGACTAAAGTTAATTATGGAGTTCCACAAGGTTCTGTGCTAGGACCAATTTTATTTACTTTATACATGCTTCCCTTAGGCAGTATTATTAGACGGTATTGCTTAAATTTTCATTGTTACGCAGATGATACCCAGCTTTATCTATCCATGAAGCCAGAGGACACACACCAATTAGCTAAACTGCAGGATTGTCTTACAGACATAAAGACATGGATGACCTCTAATTTCCTGCTTTTAAACTCAGATAAAACTGAAGTTATTGCACTTGGCCCCACAAATCTTAGAAACATGGTGTCTAACCAGATCCTTACTCTGGATGGCATTACCCTGACCTCTAGTAATACTGTGAGAAATCTTGGAGTCATTTTTGATCAGGATATGTCATTCAAAGCGCATATTAAACAAATATGTAGGACTGCTTTTTGCATTTACGCAATATCTCTAAAATCAGAAAGGTCTTGTCTCAGAGTGATGCTGAAAAACTAATTCATGCATTTATTTCCTCTAGGCTGGACTATTGTAATTCATTATTATCAGGTTGTCCTAAAAGTTCCCTAAAAAGCCTTCAGTTAATTCAAAATGCTGCAGCTAGAGTACTGACGGGGACTAGAAGGAGAGAGCATATCTCACCCATATTGGCCTCTCTTCATTGGCTTCCTGTTAATTCTAGAATAGAATTTAAAATTCTTCTTCTTACTTATAAGGTTTTGAATAATCAGGTCCCATCTTATCTTAGGGACCTCGTAGTACCATATCACCCCAATAGAGCGCTTCGCTCTCAGACTGCAGGCTTACTTGTAGTTCCTAGGGTTTGTAAGAGTAGAATGGGAGGCAGAGCCTTCAGCTTTCAGGCTCCTCTCCTGTGGAACCAGCTCCCAATTCAGATCAGGGAGAGAGACACCCTCTCTACTTTTAAGATTAGGCTTAAAACTTTCCTTTTTGCTAAAGCTTATAGTTAGGGCTGGATCAGGTGACCCTGAACCATCCCTTAGTTATGCTGCTATAGACGTAGACTGCTGGGGGGTTCCCATGATGCACTGTTTCTTTCTCTTTTTGCTCTGTATGCACCACTCTGCATTTAATCATTAGTGATCGATCTCTGCTCCCCTCCACAGCATGTCTTTTTCTTGGTTCTCTCCCTCAGCCCCAACCAGTCCCAGCAGAAGACTGCCCCTCCCTGAGCCTGGTTCTGCTGGAGGTTTCTTCCTGTTAAAAGGGAGTTTTTCCTTCCCACTGTAGCCAAGTGCTTGCTCACAGGGGGTCGTTTTGACCGTTGGGGTTTTACATAATTATTGTATGGCCTTGCCTTACAATATAAAGCGCCTTGGGGCAACTGTTTGTTGTGATTTGGCGCTATATAAAAAAAAATTGATTGATTGATTGATTGATTAAATGCAAAAAAGCAGTCTTACATATTTGTTTAATATCCGCTTTGAATGACATATCCTGATCAAAAATGACTCCAAGATTTCTCACAGTATTACTAGAGGTCAGGGTAATGCCATCCAGAGTAAGGATCTGGTTAGACACCATGTTTCTAAGATTTGTGGTCCAAAGAATCACACTTTGGACTTAGATAACGATGAAAAAGCATGTATATGTTATGCTCACGACATAGCTGACCTGTCTAAAAGTTTGGATATAGGTCTGTATTTAGCAACAACTTGTTTGTCTGATCAACCCCGCGGCCTGGATGGCGTGGCACAAACCTTAATTATTGTCGTCTCCAAACAACATTAAACCATTGCCACGAGTCATGCAGTTCGTGGCTTGTTAATAAATACATTTGAAGTTCGAATAATACTTTACATTTTACATTTATTATGATGGAGCGAAAAAAATGCAGCAGGCCTGAAAAAATCCCCAGATCGAGGCCTTCAATTCCCATTTGCCCTATTGACGTATCCCATAATCTCTTGCGTGCCAGAGAGTCACTGCAGTCAAACATATAGCTCCACATGATGACAATTGTAAATGAATATTATACTACAAAAATGTTTCTGTGTAGGCTCTCAGTTGTCCAGGTGGTTTCCATAGTAGAGAAGCTTGAATCTTCGACTGGACTGGGTTGCTTGACGCGAGGACGTTTCGCTTCAAATCGCAGAAGCTTCCTCAGCTAAAATTCTTGCTCTGGTGGTTTGATTTCTGTCTTGACTCTTGTAGAGAAGAATAATCAAGAAGTCACAAAAGCTGGAGTTTTAAACCTAACCAGACCCCTCCTACCGAGAGGCATACTGCTATAGGCTAGTGACTAAACAATAGCTCTAATTAGCACCTATTGTGCTCTAGTTAGCACCCTCCTAATGACAGGGCAGCTGTCCCTCCAAATGATGGGACGGACCCTCTCCTGATGGCTCCCTTGACGACTCTGCTGATGACGTGAATGACTCATTACCATGAACAAAAGACTGAAACTGCTTTGACCTGAGTACCCCATTGTAAACAGTGGATAAAGCATGTCTCAGACCCCCTCCCTGGTTAAGGCTGGGTTTCAAACGTTTCACAAAGAATGCCTCCTTGACCCCTCTCTCAAACGATTTCTTCTCTCTAATATTTTAACTTCCTTGTCCTCAAACGTGTGGTTAGTGTCTTTAAGGTGGAGATGAACTGCAGACTGAGGTCCACTGGCGCCCTCTCTGTGGTGCTGGTATACCCTTTTGTGTAAAGGTTGCTTAGTCGCACCTATGTAGTGTTCGTTACAGTTTTCCTGACATCTGATCTGAACCCCAGGTTTCTTTTCAGCACTGTAACCAGGCTGACAAAGAGTCAGAGGTCTATTGAGCCGAGTATTCCTTTAACTTTAACTAGTAATGACTTCATGACTTTCTTTGCTAATAAAATTCTAACTATTAGAGAAAAAATTACTCATAACCATCCCAAAGACGTTTTGTTATCTTTGGCTGCTTTCAGTGATGCCGGTGTTTGGTTAGACTCTTTCTCTCCGATTGTTCTGTCTGAGTTATTTTCATTAGTTACTTCCTCCAAACCATCAACATGTCTATTAGACCCCATTCCTACCAGGCTGCTCAAGGAAGCCCTACCACTAATTAATGCTTCAATCTTAAATATGATCAATCTATCTTTATTAGTTGGCTATGTATCACAGGCTTTTAAGGTCGCAGTAATTAAACCATTACTTAAAAAGCCATCACTGACCCAGCTATCTTAGCTAACTATAGGCCAATCTCCAACCTTCCTTTTCTCTCAAAAATTCTTGAAAGGGTAGTTGTAAAACAGCTAACTGATCATCTGCAGAGGAATGGTCTATTTGAAGAGTTTCAGTCAGGTTTTAGAATTCATCATAGTACAGAAACAGCATTAGTGAAGGTTACAAATGATCTTCTTATGGCCTCAGACAGTGGACTCATCTCTGTGCTCATCCTGTTAGACCTCAGTGCAGCTTTTGATACTGTTGACCATAAAATTTTATTACAGAGATTAGAGCATGCCATAGGTATTAAAGGCACTGCGCTGCAGTGGTTTGAATCATATTTATCTAATAGATTACAATTTGTTCATGTAAATGGGGAGTCTTCTTCACAGACTAAGGTTAATTATGGAGTTCCACAAGGTTCTGTGCTAGGACCGATTTTATTCACTTTATACATGCTTCGCTTAGGCAGTATTATTAGAAAGCATTGCTCAAATTTTCATTGTTACGCAGATGATACCCAGCTTTATCTATCCATGAAGCCAGAGGACACACAGCAATTAGCTAAACTGCAGGATTGTCTTACAGACATAAAGACATGGATGACCTCTAATTTCCTGCTTTTAAATTCAGATAAAACTGAAGTTATTGTACTTGGCCCCACAAATCTTAGAAACATGGTGTCTAACCAGATCCTTACTCTGGATGGTATTACCCTGACCTCTAGTAATACTGTGAGAAATCTTGGAGTCATTTTTGATCAGAATATGTCATTCAATGCGCATATTAAACAAATATGTAGGACCGCTTTTTTGCATTTGCGCAATATCTCTAAAATTAGAAAGGTCTTGTCTCAGAGTGATGCTGAAAAACTAATTCATGCATTTATTTCCTCTATGCTGGACTATTGTAATTCATTATTATCAGGTTGTCCTAAAAGTTCCCTGAAAAGCCTTCAGTTAATTCAAAATGCTGCAGCTAGAGTACTGACAGGGACTAGAAGGAGAGAGCATATTTCACCCATATTGGCTTCTCTTCATTGGCTTCCTGTTAATTCTAGAATAGAATTTAAAATTCTTCTTCTTACGTATAAGGTTTTGAATAATCAGGTCCCATCTTATCTTAGGGACCTCATAGTACCATATCACCCCAATAGAGCGCTTCGCTCTCAGACTGCAGGCTTACTTGTAGTTCCTAGGGTTTGTAAGAGTAGAATGGGAGGCAGAGCCTTCAGCTTTCAGGCTCCTCTCCTGTGGAACCAGCTCCCAATTCAGATCAGGGAGACAGGCACCCTCTCTACTTTTAAGATTAGGCTTAAAACTTTCCTTTTTGCTAAAGCTTATAGTTAGGGCTGGATCAGGTGACCCTGAACCATCCCTTAGTTATGCTGCTATAGACTTAGACTGCTGGGGGGTTCCCATGATGCACTGAGTGTTTCTTTCTCTTTTTGCTCTGTATGCACCACTCTGCATTTAATCATTAGTGATTGATCTCTGCTCTCTTCCACAGCATGTCTTTTTCCTGGTTCTCTCCCTCAGCCCCAACCAGTCCCAGCAGAAGACTGCCCCTCCCTGAGCCTGGTTCTGCTGGAGGTTTCTTCCTGTTAAAAGGGAGTTTTTCCTTCCCACTGTCGCCAAGTGCTTGCTCACAGGGGGTCGTTTTGACCGTTGGGGTTTTTCCGTAATTATTGTATGGCTTTGCCTTACAATATAAAGCTCCTTGGGGCAACTGTTTGTTGTGATTTGGCGCTATATAAATAAAACTGATTTGATTTGATCTGATAGAATACACTACATTGCTCTGTTTGTAACTAGGGATCCTGTCCTTAGGGTGAACTAATTTCTGTCTCAAGGTGTTAACCAGTTTAAAGTAAACTGGAATTTTGTGCTGTCTGAAGATCCTCTGTAGTTTTTCCCCTACTCCTGCTAACCCTAACCCTAACCCTGCTAAATAAGCAGGAGTAGCAGTCTCCTGTCTATCTGGTCTTTTTGTTCTCTGAGACTTCTGCACTTTGTCCAGGGACCATCGTGGGTACCCACATACTGTGAGGGCTTTCCGGACAAGTTGTTGTTCTTTAGCCCTTCCCTCTGCAGTTGTGGGCACCTGTCGGGCTCTGTGTTAAAGCGTCCTGATCACCCCGAGCTTGTGTTCAAGGGGGTGGTTTGAGCCGAAGAGCAGATATTGGTCAGTGTGAGTTGGTTTTCTGTAAACCCCTGTCTGGAGCTGCCTGTTCTCTCCAATCGTAACATCACAGTCCAAGAAGGCTAAATGGTTGTTTCTGGCATCGTCATGTGTGAACTTGATATTGGCGTCCACCGAGTTGATGTGTTCTGTTCTGTAAAGTCCTCAACTTCCTGTTGCTTGATTTTAACCCATGTGTCATCAACATATCTGAACCAGTGACTGGGAGAGATGCCCGTGAAAGACATCAAGGCTGTCTTCTCCACTCGCTCCGTGTACAGATTGGCCACAATGGGGGATACCGGAGACCCCATCGCACAACCATGAATCTGCCTGTAGTAATTCCCCCTAAACAGGAAATACGTGGTGTTGAGACAGATCTCCAAGAGTTGGCAGATGTGGTCTGGTGTGAGTTTGGTCCTTTCAAGTAGAGACACATCCTCCAGCAGTCTCTGCCTCAAGGGCTGAGACGGCCTCAGCGGTGGGGATGCAAGTGAATCGTGTCATTTGATGTGACTTCCTTGTTCACCTAACCCTAACCCTAAACCCTTAACCCTAACTCTAATCCTCCTCTTAGTAGTTGCCACACTGCTGCAAAATACATAGCAGACAGGAGCCAACAGAGTTTACAGTATAAATGTTTTTCACCATTATTAACTAAGTAAAAAACTTTCCCAAAACGCTGCAATATGTGCCCAAGTGGTGCTATATAAAGGCAGAAAAGCAGAGGCCCTAAGATGGACGCCTGTGGAACCCCAAATTTCATGTCAGTAAGATTAGAGGTAGTGCTATTGTACAAATCACAGTGAGAATCAACCATGCAAGGGCACTCCCAGTAATCCTAAAATGTTTATATAGCCTATCAAGTAGAATATAATGATCCACTGTATCAAATGCAGCACTGAGATCTAACAACAACAGAACCATAGTGGTGTCCGAATCCACTGCAAGCAGAAGATCATTCACCACTTTAGTGAGAGCCGTCTCTGTGGAATGATATTTTCTAAAAGCAGACGGCAGTGGCTCAAAAAGATTATTCTCAGTAAGGTGGTCCATGAGCTGCCGTGACACCACTTTTTCCAGAATTTTAAGACCCAATATTTTTAAAGTTCTGGCAGGTTTACATTAGGGTGTGATTCAAGCCAACTCGGATTTCAACAAATCTTGGCTCAGAGATGGAACCTACCAAGAAACGAACCTTCCCAAAATTTCTCCACCAACAACCAAACGGTGACCTTGCCAGCGGTCATCAAAGTTCAAGGCAAAAATATGCAAAAGCTGATATTTCACTGAATTCCCATCTTTCAAGTGGTGTAACATTCAGCACCATCAAGTCCCCAAGCCAGTTTAACTATCAAATGACATGACAGGTTGGGGAATCGATGGCACTGAATATAGGGGGTGCTCAAGGTCTGGTCATTTTGTGAAATTGGCTGTATTTAAAGGCCCGTAACCCTCTGAGGCATCAAGACCCCAACCAGATTTCAATGTTATCAACAAATACTACAGGCTCTACTCTATCAAATGCCACTGAAAAGACATTGGGGCCTTGATGGTGCTGGCCACCAGGGGGCGCCAAAGTACTCGACTTGCCCAATTAGTAAACATCAGTCATTACTGAAACCAACCAGCATGCTGATCCATACTAAAGTAAAAATCTACAATATATTTATCCTCCCTGTTGAGCTATATGGTCTTGGCTGTGCAACTTGGACTAAGAGTCTGATAAAAATGTTAGAGACTTGCCAAAATCACATTCTTTGCTTTATACTAGGGCATAGGCTTAGTACCTATAACAGTGCCGTCGTTCCACACACACGCATCACACTGCGAGTAGGGCACCAAGTGGTGGTGGCGGTGGTGGGGCACCAAAAAAAAAAAAAGAAAAAAAAAATCAAGCTTGTGAAAAAGGTTTGCCTGAAGCCTATTTGTTCAGCACTAGGATTTCTTAGATGCACTTGAATGCACCATCCCGTGAACTGCACTGCTCACTTGTTACTATTCCGAGCTGATGAAAGCAGACACAGAGTCGGAGAACATTAATTTCTAGTTTTGTGTGTGTTTTATGAACACCAAGTAAGTTTAATGCTTCTATTGCATGTTTATAGTGCTTTGTCATGAGGATAATTTGTCGGTTGATGTGTGCTAACTTGAGCTAGTTGAGCCAAGTGACAATTATCGAGCACTGTCTGTTGTTCGTGTAACCTCTGTGTGCAATAATTAACCTACTTAGGCCCTATTTCTGTTTCATATCTGTTCATAGGTTCCTATGCATCCATGCTGCTGTGCATTTATTATGTTCATTAGGTTCTTACATACACTGGTTATTATAACACTGTGTTTTCCTGCTTTGACAGGCACATGTTTAGAGCTTATGTACTCTGCTGTTGGAATAGTGAAAATAGACATAGTTTATGTTTATTACTTTAGTTATTTGCTTGCGCTTTATTCACTATCATGCTAATTGTAGTCTTCATTTCTATCTTTCTGTTTAGCACACACACACACACACACACACACACACACACACACACACACACACACACACACACACACACACACACACACACACACACACACACAAATGAACCACTATTCCATACTTTACAAGGGTGCTAGTAAGGATATATCTAAAATTTGTGTAAAGCATGTTAATAGGTGTAAACAATACAAAAATAATATAAGCCAATTGGTTGAGAAAAAGATGAATGTCCTCTGTGGCCCTCTCTCCAGTCTCCCCCAGTGCCCCCCTAGTGGTCTGTTCTCAAATTTGGCAAACACCTGTGTTTGGACATGGCCTCGAAAAGGCATCAAGAGTCGAGAGAGGAAAAGAGAAAGAAGAAGAGACAGCGAGATGATGCTTGCGCGTCGCTTGCAGGTAATATGATGTTTGAAATAAAACATGTTAATTTTGTGTGCATGTCTATGCTCAGTCATTCCAGAACCCCTGAACATTTTGTCTTGTATTTCAGAATGCAGAGTCAATGCTTAGGTATGTGCAAGGAGGAACTCAAGGCCAAGAGTAAGATTTAAATGATCAACCATCCACCAGTAGTTCAAGCCCACAACGTCAACCACCAACCAGCTGGTCTGTAGATTGTGTAACAGCACCCAGCCCTGACCATCCACCATTTCAGGTACAGATACACCTCAGCACACAACCACTGCTTCTGAAGGCAGAGGGAGTCCTGTCACTGAGAGGCCTTCAGCACATAACACTGTAGAGACATATGTGCCCCCTCCACTTTCAGATTCATATTTAAAGTTCCATGGTTGAGTAAATTCTATTGTTGTTAGGTTTTGCCGCTGCTCAGTCCTCGCCTGTTATGATTTGCTGTCAGTTTGTCTTTATTGATTTCTTTTAGATCATCTGTTTATTTTGCTTTTGTCACAGCTGCTTGTTTTGTGTTCATCACACTTCAGCCACATCTTGAGTTTCATTCTGGTTTAGTTTAGTCTAAGATCCACTGTCTTTGATTTTTGTTCATGATTGCTTTTGTCACAACTTGTTTTCTGTTCATCACACTTACTAGGGGACCTACGACCACTACCTTTGCACCCCCCCCCCCCCCCCAGGACTAAACCAAACCAACTTTTTTAGATGACCCCAAAACACAATCAGGATGTTCCCAAAAATAAAAACTGGCCTCAAGCCAGTTATCCAAGATGGCATCAAAGATGGCCACCAAATAGGGTTTTTTTTTTTTTCACAAAAACATCTTTAAACAACATATAAACAACTTAAATATCACAGAGATTCAATGATAAGGGTCTATTGGTGGCCATTTTGGATGCAATTTTGAATCTTAAACCCATGAATGAATTTAGTTTAGGCACAAATGAGTTTGCTGTGACCTGCAATGGTCTTCCCATTGAATCTCGGTGATATTTAAATTGTTATATGTTGTTTAAAGGTGTTTTATTGAAAAACCCTATTTTGGCAGCCATCTTGAATAACTGGCTTGAGACCAGTTTTTATTTTTGGGAACATCCTAACCTAAAAAAGTTGGTTTGGTTTAGTCCTGTGTGTGTGTGTGTGTGTGTGTGTGTGTGTGTGTGTGTGTGTGTGTGTGTGTGTGTGTGTGTGTGTGTGTGTGTGTGTGTGTGTGTGTGTGTGTGTGTGTGCAAAGGTAGTGGTCGTAGCTCCCCTAGTAACTTCAGCGACATGTTGAGATCCGTTCTTGTTTAGTTTAGATCCACTGTTTTTGATTGTTCATGATTGCTTATGTCACTAATTTGATTTGTCAGGTTTATCACAGTCTTTGGTTGTATTATTCATGACAGTTCTGTTCTAGTTTCAGCTTTTAATTTTCTTGTTGCTCTTGCGTCAGTCTTTTCCATTTGTCTAATCTGATTCTGTTCATGTTTGGTTTCCATGCAGCCTTTGGTTCTTATTTAAAGTTCTGTGGTTGATTAAATCCCATTGTGTGGCTATTTGTACTTATGTGTGGTTATTTAAATCAAATCAAATCAATTTTATTTATATAGCGCCAAATCACAACAAACAGTTGCCCCAAGGTGCTTTATATTGTAAGGCAAGGCCATACAATAATTACAGAAAAACCCCAACTGTCAAAATGACCCCCTGTGAGCAAGCACTTGGCGACAGTGGGAAGGAAAAACTCCCTTTTAACAGGAAGAAACCTCCAGCAGAACCAGGCTCAGGGAGGGGCAGTCTTCTGCTGGGACTGGTTGGGGCTGAGGGAGAGAACCAGGAAAAAGACATGCTGTGGAGGGGAGCAGAGATCAATCACTAATGATTAAATGCAGAGTGGTGCATACAGAGCAAAAAGAGAAAGAAACACTCAGTGCATCATGGGAACCCCCCAGCAGTCTAAGTCTATAGCGGCATAACTAAGGGATGGTTCAGGGTCACCTGATCCAGCCCTAACTATAAGCTTTAGCAAAAAGGAAAGTTTTAAGCCTAATCTTAAAAGTAGAGAGGGTGTCTGTCTCCCTGATCTGAATTGGGAGCTGGTTCCGCAGGAGAGGAGCCTGAAAGCTGAAGGCTCTGCCTCCCATTCTACTCTTACAAACCCTAGGAACTACAAGTAAGCCTGCAGTCTGAGAGCGAAGCACTCTATTGGCGTGATATGGTACGAGGTCCCTAAGATAAGATGGGACCTGATTATTCAAAACCTTATAAGTAAGAAGAAGAATTTTAAATTCTATTCTAGAATTAACAGGAAGCCAATGAAGAGAGGCCAATATGGGTGAGATATGCTCTCTCCTTCTACAATAACTTCAGTTTTATCTGAATTTAAAAGCAGGAAATTAGAGGTCATCCATGTCTTTATGTCTGAAAGACATTCCTGCAGTTTAACTAATTGGTGTGTGTCCTCTGGCTTCATGGATAGATAAAGCTGGGTATCATCTGCGTAACAATGAAAATTTAAGCAATGCTTTCTAATAATACTGCCTAAGGGAAGCATGTATAAAGTGAATAAAATCAGTCCTAGCACAGAACCTTGTAGAACTCCATAATTAACATTAGTCTGTGAAGAAGATTCCCCATTTACATGAACAAATTGTAATCTATTAGATAAATATGATTCAAACCACAGCAGCGCAGTGCCTTTAATACCTATGACATGCTCTAATCTCTGTAATAAAATTTTATGGTCAACAGTATCAAAAGCTGCACTGAGGTCTAACAGAACAAGCACAGAGATGAGTCCACTGTCTGAGGCCATAAGAAGATCATTTGTAAACTTCACTAATGCTGTTTCTGTACTATGATGAATTCTGAAACCTGACTTCGAATAGACCATTCCTCTGCAGATGATCAGTTAGCTGTTTTACCACTACCCTTTCAAGAATTTTTGAGAGAAAAGGAAGGTTGGAGATTGGCCTATAATTAGCTAAGATAGATGGGTCAAGTGGTGGCTTTTTAAGTAATGGTTTAATGACTGCCACCTTAAAAGCCTGTGGTACATAGATCGAAGCATTAATTAGTGGTAGGGCTTCCTTGAGCAGCCTGGTAGGAATGGGGTCTAATAGACATGTTGATGGTTTGGAGGAAGTGACTAATGAAAATAACTCAGACAGAACAATCGGAGAGAAAGAGTCTAACCAAATACCAGCATTACTGAAAGCAGCCGAACATAAAGATATGTCTTTGGGATGGTTATGAATAATTTTTTCTCTAATAGTTAAAATTTTATTAGCAAAGAAAGTCATGAAGTCATTACTAGTGAAAGTTAAAGGAATACTCGGCTCAATAGAGCTCTGACTCTTTGTCAGCCTGGCTACAGTGCTGAAAAGAAACCTGGGGTTGTTCTTATTTTCTTCAATTAGTGATGAGTAGTAAGATGTCCTAGCTTTACGGAGGGCTTTTTTTTTATAGAGCAACAGACTCTTTTTCTAGGCTAAATGAAGATCTTCTAAATTAGTGAGATGCCATTTCCTCTCCAACTTACTGGTTATCTGTTTTAAGCTGCGAGTTTGTGAGTTATACCACAGAGTCAGACACTTCTGATTTAAGGCTCTCTTTTTCAGAGGAGCTACAGCATCCAAAGTTGTCTTCAATGAGGATGTAAAACTGTTGACGAGATACTCTATCTCACTTACAGAGTTTAGGTAGCTACTCTGCACTGTGTTGGTATATGGCATTAGAGAACATAAAGGAGGAATCATATCCTTAAACCTAGTTATAGCGCTTTCTGAAAGACTTCTAGTGTAATGAAACTTATTCCCCACTGCTGGGTAGTCCATCAGAGTAAATGTAAATGTTATTAAGAAATGATCAGACAGAAGGGAGTTTTCAGGGAATACTGTTAAGTCTTCTATTTCCATACCATAAGTCAGAACAAGATCTAAGATATGATTAAAGTGGTGGGTGGACTCATTTACTTTTTGAGCAAAGCCAATTTAGTCTAATAATAGATTAAATGCAGTGTTGAGGCTGTCATTCTCAGCATCTGTGTGGATGTTAAAATCGCCCACTATAATTATCTTATCTGAGCTAAGCACTAAGTCAGACAAAAGGTCCAAAAATTCACAGAGAAACTCACAGTAACGACCAGGAGGACGATAGATGACAACAAATAAAACTGGTTTTTGGGACTTCCAATTTGGATGGACAAGATTAAGAGTCAAGCTTTCAAATGAATTAAAGCTCTGTCTGGGTTTTTGATTAATTAATAAGCTGGAATGGAAGATTGCTGCTAATCCTCCGCCTCGGCCCGTGCTACGAGCATTCTGGCAGTTAGTGTGACTCGGGGGTGTTGACTCATTTAAACTAACATATTCATCCTGCTGTAACCAGGTTTCTGTAAGGCAGAATAAATCAATATGTTCGTCAATTATTATATCATTTATTAACAGGGACTTAGAAGAGAGAGATCTAATATTTAATAAACCACATTTAACTGTTTTAGTCTGTGGTGCAGTTGAAGGTGCTATATTATTTTTTCTTTTTTAATTTTTATGCTTAAATAGATTTTTGCTGGTTATTGGTGGTCTGGGAGCAGGCACCGTCTCTACAGGGATGGGGTATTGGGGGGATGGCAGGGAGAGAGAAGCTGCAGAGAGGTGTGTGATTTACTGAGGACATTTGCACTTTCAGATTCTTTTTAAAGTTCCGTGGTTGAGTAAATCCTATTGTGCAGTTATTTGTACTTATGTGTGGTTATTTACTAGGGTTGAGCCAGATATTCGATTCAGAGCAACAAGTTGCTGCTTTTGTTTTTTTTTTTTACAAACAAAGGGGATCGATCTGGATATAAACACTATTGAAGTATGTCACCCATTACCCAGGAAGAATACATCAGACAAACCTACAGTCATCATGAGGTTTGTTAATAGGAAAGACAAAACAACTCTGCTCAAACAAGGATATAAACTTAAAGGATGTAATGTTTACATAAAATTAACATCTCACTAAACACAACACAGATGTTGTGAAAGTGTAGTGACACGGACCCACAACAGGGGGCGCAAATGAACGGTCAATAGATGAGTCAAAAATTAACAATTTAATGTTGTGAAGGAGCACAACGAACATACAGACAATCTCAGAATAAGATTACAGTCAATCCACAGAGGTGACGTGTGGGCAGGCTCGAGGATAGAAGACGTCTGTCCTGAGAGGAGCCGGAACCACACGATTTCCGCCGCCACTGAACCTGGTGAATACTGGAGCCGCCAAGTCCCGAATTCCCAGGTGTTCACCGTCCCCGACTGTCGGATCTGGTACTGCTGGCGAGAACAAAGACAGTCAAGTGTAGGTGTGTGCACACCCAGTAACAACAACGGTGGGAATGCCACCTCCACCTCTCACTCAATATGCTGATGAATTTACAGTGATCCCTCAGAGGAAAAGAGTGCCGTCCTGCACTCACTCAGCCTCCACAGGAAGAGGGACCGGTACTCCTGCAAACACTCACAATATACAGCTTATAAGTAAACACAAATGGCTGAGGATATTACCTCCAATGAAGTACGATATCTCGGCGATGAGGTGGAGATGACGCCTGGGTTTTATGGAGTGCGATGATGAAGAATGAGTGACAGCTGTCAGGAATTAATGAGTGACAGCTGTCACTCCCGGCTGTGTCCGTGGCGGCAGCGCCGTCTCGTGCCTGAAGCCCGCACTTCAGGCAGGGCGCCCTCTGGTGGTGGGCCAGCAGTACCTCCTCTTCTGGCGGCCCACACAACAACAGATATAGAAAAGAAGGCCAGATACTTGAGAAAACAACAAAAAATTCAAAACACATGGACTACAAACTGTAAAGTATTCATCAAACTGAACGGGTTTCCAGAAGAAGCCAAAGTGTTGCTGATGAGAAGCATGAAGGAACTGGCAAAATATGACTAAAACATGGTAAGTGAACGCAACGAAATTTCATAATGACTGACCACCATACAGACCATTCATCGGTGCTTCTGAACAGTAATAGTATAGCTGAGATCATACATGGTTATGAGAATGTGGAATCACAACCTTTTCAGTACACTGAGCATCATATACAAGATCTGGAATATGAGATAGATCCGGACAATCATTTCTATTCCTTCATAGATAGTAACTGTCACTATTACACAGAGGAACAATACAATAACTGCATTTCAAGTGATGGGAAATTGTCAATAATCCACTTTAATAGCAGGAGTCTGTACAAAAATTTTGGGAGTATCAAAGACTATTTAATACAATTTTATCAACCATTCAGTATAATTGCCATAACGAAAACTTGGCTTACAGAGGGTGATGATACAAACTATGAGCTGGAGGGTTATGAATTTAATCAGAGGCACACCTGTGCACTAATCATGGTGTCTAATCAGCATCTTGATATGGCACACCTTTGAGGTGGGATGGATTATCTCAGCAAAGGAGAAGTGCTCACTATCACAGATTTAGTGTTGTATGGCTGGGGGGCCTGGCTGCCTTTTTGTTTCTGTCTTTTGTTTTTCCTTCCAGGTGGCTTGCATTTGGGACTGAGTGGCTGTGTAGCTGAGTTTATCAGGACCTCACCCTGATCACCTGAGGCTGATCACCTGCGGCTCGTCAGGACTCACAGCTGTGGTGCATCTACATGGATTGGAACATGGTGGCATTTAAGACTGGAGTACACAGTGTGTATTTGCCAGAGACTCGACCTTGTGACCAGACGGGTGAGATCGTCGTCTCAAGAGCCATCTCATCATCAGTGGATGCAGAGAACGTCCAGGTTTGATGCATGGTCTGTGAAAGAGGAGGGGGTGAGGTCTCACGCTCGTCAGCACACTTCCTGAGGTACGTTAGATTTTGTGACTAACATTTATACAGTCAGTAAATGTGGTGTCCCTCACACCTTTATTATATTGAGCTGTATGTTGGTCGTTTAAATCAGCTTCCACTGCAGTGGAGTTTTGTGAACAGGGTGTTCTATGCCTGCAGGGTGGGAAGCTGATTTGCAATTAAGCCAGGAAGTGTTTGCTGTTTGTACACCTTTGAGTGGTCTCTCTGTGTGTTGAGTGTGGACTCACATAAGGATTCCTTCTTTCACAGACTCGGTTTGTCGCGGCCACCTGGGGGGTGTCGGCGGGGTCCTTGGGTCCGAACTGGTTCTGGCTCCGGACCGTTTTGTGCTGCTGGGAGCACACCGCAAATCCGCCACGCCAGACCGCGCACGTATTTGTTTGTATTTTTTCACAGCACTGTTATGTTCATTAAACTCTGTTATCCTTTGTACCGTGCTCTGCTTATTTTATACTGGGTCCTTCAAACGCTGGTCAGTTCTCCGGGCTGCGTCCGACACATAACATTTAGACTGGTTTGTGAACAATATTTGAGGGAAATGGTGATATTGTGTATGTGGAAAAAGTTTTAGATCTTTGAGTTCATCTCATACAAAATGGGAGCAAAACCAAAAGTGTTGCATTTATATTTTTGTTGAGTGTAGCTGCATATATAGAACTCCTGGCTCTAAAAATTGAAGAATTTCAAAATTGGACAGAGAAATTGTTTTCACAGATGGGTAATAAGCGAGTATTTGTTTGTGGAGATATAAACATTGATCTCTTAAACCCGCATCAGCATATAGTAACTGAGGGTTTCATTAACACTATGTACAGTCTAAATGTATATCCAAAAATTACTAGGCCTTCAAGAATCACTTCACATTCAGCTACTCTCATTGATAATATATTTACAAATGATAGATACCAAAACACTAAGTGGCTTATTAATTAATGATATTAGTTACCATTTACCAATTTTTATAGTAACTGATTTGAAGTTTAATAAAAAATGTACTGAGAAAAAACAATATTGCAAGTGCTTGCAATCTGAAGAAGCTATCACTGCCTTAAAAAATGATTTACTTTTACAGGATTGGAATCCCATTTACAATAGGCAAGATGCGAATTTAGCATATTCCAAATTTGAAAACATATTTCTCAATATATATAACAAAAATTGTCCAATTTTATAGTATAATAAAAATAATAACTATAAAGCTAACCCATGGATAACAAAAGGTCTTCAAAAGGCATGTAAAAAGAAAAATAGGCTATACAGAGAATTCATTAAAAGTAAATCAAGAGAGGCAGAGGTTAAATATAAGTACTATAAAAATAAACTTACAACTATTATGTGGAACTGTAAAGAATCATACTTTGGAAAAAATACTAAACAATAATAAAACAATATAAAGGAAACATGGAAAATATTGAATAGTATTATAGCAAATAAACCCAAATCAAATAACTATCCAACATACTTTACTTATGACAACAAAGATGAATGTAACATGAGCCAAGTAGTGAATAGTTTCAATAAATTTTTTGTTAATGTCGGGCCAGATCTGGCAGCTGAAATCCCACACAGTACATGGGAAAATCAGCAGTTAATCGCCAGAAATCCACACACAATGTTTCTCAGCCCAGTAGATGAAAGGGACATTATTAACATAGTTAGTACATGTAAAAGTAAAAAGTCAATGGATCATAATGAGGTACAAATGTATTAGTTAAGCAAATAATTACTGAAATTGCAAAACCATTATCATATATTTTTCACAAATCATTTCAAACTGGGATTGTTCCTAACAGTATGAAAGTGGCAAAAGTGATACCTTTATTCAAATCTCGCAGCAAACATTTTTTTTTTTTACTAACTACAGGCCTGTGTCTCTACTGTCACAATTTTCAAAGATACTGGAAAAACTTTACAACAGCAGACTGGATAAATTTATAGATCGACAACCTGCTTGATGAAAGTCAATATGGTTTTCCAGCAAAAAAGTCCATGACACTGGCACTGCTTGATTTCATAGAAGAGATCAATAAACATGTGGACCAAAGGGTAATAGTTGCAGGTTTATTTATTGACTTAAGAAAGGCTTTCGACACAATTGATCACAATATATTATTTCAAAAGCTGGAACTGTATGGGATCAGAGGAGTGGCTCTGAGTTGGATTAAAAGCTACTTACAAAACCGAAAGCAGTTTGTTAAACTCGGGGAATACTGTTCTTCATATCTGGACATCATTTGTGGGCTACCACAGGGTTCTGTGTTGGGCCCAAAATTATTTATTTTATACATTAATGATTTATGTAAAGTCTCAGATATGGTTAAAACTGTGCTCTTTGCAGATGACACAAACCTGTTTTGCTCAGGGGAAAATCTGCAACAATTAGTATCCGATTTAGGAACAGAAATGCTAAAGTTAAAGAGATGGTTTGGTATTAACAAATTATTAAATTTATCTAAAACTAAATTGATGTTATTTGGAAATTATAAAAAAAGACATACAAATTAAATTAAATATACATGGGGTAAACATAGAACGTGCCAAAGAGAATAAGTTTTTAGGTGTCATTGATGAAAAAATTATTTGGAAAGCTCATATTCAGCATATTCAAATGAAGGTATCAAAAAGTATTGCAGTATTAAATAAAGTAAAGCATGATCTTGATTGCAGAGCACTACATACTCTCTATTGTTCACTGGTTGCACCCTACTTGACTTACTGCGCTGAAGTTTGGGGCAACAATTACAAAACTACATTGCAACCATTATTCATTCTTCAAAAAAAGAGCATTAAGGACAATTCATAATGCAGGTTATCGAGACCACACCAACTCACTGTTCATTAAATCTCAAATATTAAAACTTAATGATATGATTTTGTTCAAGACTGTTCAATTAATGCACAAAGTGAAAAATAAACAAGTGCCATTTAGAATTCAAGAATATTTTACTGAGAGAGAAGGAAAATATAATTTACAGGGCTTGTGTCGTTTTAAAATTGCTGGCGCTCGGACGACCAGGAAAGGTTTCTGTGTCTCCATGTGTGGCCCTAGATTATGGAATAACCTGACGGATGAACTCAAATGATGTCCAAATATCAATCAGTTTAAAAATCAATGTTTTCAAAATATGTATCTAATAAAGTATGATGAGTTTTGTGTTGTCAGTTGTTATTGTGAACTTGTTCAGTAACATTCATTTGTGTATGTGCATGTATGTATATGTGTATGTATATATATATATATATGGATGTGTGTATATGTGTGTGTTTATGTATGTATGTGTAGGTGTATGTTGGTGTGTGTATACATGTATACTGTATATGTATGTAAATATGTATGTAAACACACGGTGTACACTTGACATGTTTATGATAATGGGATTTGAGTTTGTGTTGTTAAATGTGTTTGTATCATGGCCCAAGCAGAGGGTCACCCCTTAGAGTCTGGTCTGCTTGAGGTTTCTTCCTCAATACATCAGAGGGAGTTTTTCCTTACCACTGTCGCCTGTGTGCTTGCTCTGGGGGTAGGTAATGTGTATATACGAGGGCTGTCAATAAAGTTACGGTCCTTTTTATTTTTTTCAAAAACTATATGGATTTCATTCATATGTTTTTACGTCAGACATGCTTGAACCCTCGTGCGCATGCGTGAGTTTTTCCACGCCTGTCGGTGACGTCATTCGCCTGTGAGCACTCCTTGTGGGAGGAGTCGTCCAGCCCCTCGTCGGAATTCCTTTGTCTGAGAAGTTGCTGAGAGACTGGTGCTTTGTTTGATCAAAATTTTTTCTAAACCTGTGAGACACATCGAAGTGGACACGGTTCGAAAAATTAAGCTGGTTTTCAGTGAAAATTTTAACGGCTGATGAGAGATTTTGAGGTGATTCTGTCGCTTTAAGGACTTTTCACGGTGCGAGACGTCGTGCAGCGCTCTCAGGCGGCGTCATCAGCCTGTTCAAGCTGAAAACCTCCACATTTCAGGCTCTATTGATCCAGGACGTCGTGAGAGAACAGAGAAGTTTCAGAAGAAGTTGGTTTCAGCATTTTATCCGGATATTCCATTGTTAAAGGAGATTTTTTTAATGAAAGACGTGCGGACGGGTCCGCGCGTCGGGATGCAGCCGCCGCGACGCTCCGCCACAGGAAAAACACCTCTGTTGAAAGCCTTAAGGACAAGTTGGAACATGTCCTGCCTGTTAAACAATTTCTCATATACTCACTCCACTGAAAGCCATCAAAAGCCGCTTGGATTTTACAAATGGTTATCAACACGGAGGTGTTTTTCCTGTGCCGCCGCACCGCGTCGGCTGCGTCCCGACGCGTGGATCCGTCCGCACGTCTTTCATTAAAAAAATCTCCTTTAACAGTGGAATATCCGGATAAAATGCTGAAACTGACTTCTTCTGAAACTTCTCTGTTCTCTCACGACGTCCTGGATCAATAGAGCCTGAAATGTGGAGGTTTTCAGCTTGAACAGGCTGATGACGCCGCCTGAGAGCGCTGCACAACGTCTCGCACCGTGAAAAGTCCTTAAAGCGACAGAATCACCTCAAAATCTCTCATCAGCTGTTAAAATTTTCACTGAAAACCAGCTTAATTTTTCGAACCGTGTCCACTTCGATGTGTCTCACAGGTTTAGAAAAAATTTTGATCAAACAACGCGCCAGTCTCTCAGCAACTTCTCAGACAAAGGAATTCCGACGAGGGGCTGGACGACTCCTCCCACAAGGAGTGCTCACAGGCGAATGACGTCACCGACAGGCGTGGAAAAACTCACGCATGCGCACGAGGGTTCAAGCATGTCTGACGTAAAAACATATGAATGAAATCCATATAGTTTTTGAAAAAAATAAAAAGGACCGTTACTTTATTGACAGCCCTCGTATGTATGTATGTATATATGGGGTGGGCATTTATAAGCTTTGCTTCTGCTCACCCCCTTTTTGGTCACACGTCACTGTGGAATTGTCTTGTATATCAGTTTTTGTTATTGACGAGTTGTGTGCCAAATAAATAAGTTTAAGTTTTAAGTTTAAGACGAGTATCCGGTATGGATAAAGAATTTTTGACGAGTTCGAGCATGATACAAGTAAAACTCATCAATATCTGTGCTCGTGCTGAAGGAAAATTCTCATTGGCTAACTGACTGTCTTCATGCTCTGTGATTGGCCAGTCACACACAGCGCCCGCCCCTCCCTACACAGACACACCTCTCTGCAGCCTCTCGCACACACCCAGGATCTCTCTCTCTGTGCTTGGCTTGATTCTGCCTCTTGCGCTCTCAGTTTTCTTCAGCTCACTTCTTTTTCAGTTTGTATGGTATTTAAAGTTACTTGGTGAACTTGTTTCGTATCGTACGTGGTGCATTTGACAGGACAGAGCTGAAAACGGCTTGTGTCATGTCTGTCACTGCTTTCACTCTGGTTGGGTTTTTTATTTATTTAGCTGTTTGTTTGCTCTTAGTTTGGTTGGTGATATAAATTCAGTTGGAAAACTTTGCTCGTATTGAACATGGTGCTTTTGAGAAGAATACAGTGAACAACGCTGACATATTTCCCCGTTTGCCATCACTGGATGTTTGCATGAATCACCAAGTTCACACAGATCATTAAAAAATAAAGTCTTACAGAGCACTTACACACATACGGCTGAACACACAAAGTAATCAATCAATCAATTTTATTTATATAGCGCCAAATCACAACAAACAGTTGCCCCAAGGCGCTTTATATTGTAAGGCAAGGCCATACAATAATTACGTAAAAACCCCAATGGTCAAAACGACCCCCTGTGAGCAAGCACTTGGCGACAGTGGGAAGGAAAAACTCCCTTTTAACAGGAAGAAACCTCCAGCAGAACCAGGCTCAGGGAGGGGCAGTCTTCTGCTGGGACTGGTTGGGGCTGAGGGAGAGAACCAGGAAAAAGACATGCTGTGGAGGGGAGCAGAGATCAATCACTAATGATTAAATGCAGAGTGGTGCATACAGAGCAAAAAGAGAAAGAAACACTCAGTGCATCATGGGAACCCCTCAGCAGTCTAAGTCTATAGCAGCATAACTAAGGGATGGTTCAGGGTCACCCGATCCAGCCCTAACTATAAGCTTTAGCAAAAAGGAAAGTTTTAAGCCTAATCTTAAAAGTAGAGAGGGTGTCTGTCTCCCTGATCCGAATTGGGAGCTGGTTCCACAGGAGAGGAGCCTGAAAGCTGAAGGCTCTGCCTCCCATTCTACTCTTACAAACCCTAGGAACTACAAGTAAGCCTGCAGTCTGAGAGCGAAGCGCTCTATTGGGGTGATATGGTACTATGAGGTCCCTAAGATAAGATGGGACCTGATTATTCAAAACCTTATAAGTAAGAAGAAGAATTTTAAATTCTATTCTAGAATTAACAGGAAGCCAATGAAGAGAGGCCAATATGGGTGAGATATGCTCTCTCCTTCTAGTCCCCGTCAGTACTCTAGCTGCAGCATTTTGAATTAACTGAAGGCTTTTCAGGGAACTTTTAGGACAACCTGATAATAATGAATTACAATAGTCCAGCCTAGAGGAAATAAATGCATGAATTAGTTTTTCAGCATCACTCTGAGACAAGACCTTTCTAATTTTAGAGATATTGCGTAAATGCAAAAAAGCAGTCCTACATATTTGTTTAATATGCGCATTGAATGACATATCCTGATCAAAAATGACTCCAAGATTTCTCACAGTATTACTAGTGGTCAGGGTAATGCCATCCAGAGTAAGGATCTGGTTAGACACCATGTTTCTAAGATTTGTGGGGCCAAGTACAATAACTTCAGTTTTATCTGAGTTTAAAAGCAGGAAATTAGAGGTCATCCATGTCCTTATATCTGTAAGACAATCCTGCAGTTTAGCTAATTGGTGTGTGTCCTCTGGCTTCATGGATAGATAAAGCTGGGTATCATCTGCGTAACAATGAAAATTTAAGCAATGCCGTCTAATAATACTGCCTAAGGGAAGCATGTATAAAGTGAATAAAATTGGTCCTAGCACAGAACCTTGTGGAACTCCATAATTAACCTTAGTCTGTGAAGAAGATTCCCCATTTACATGAACAAATTGTAATCTATTAGATAAATATGATTCAAACCACCGCAGCGCAGTGCCTTTAATACCTATGGCATGCTCTAATCTCTGTAATAAAATTTTATGGTCAACAGTATCAAAAGCAGCACTGAGGTCTAACAGAACAAGCACAGAGATGAGTCCACTGTCTGAGGCCATAAGAAGATCATTTGTAACCTTCACTAATGCTGTTTCTGTACTATGATGAATTCTAAAACCTGACTGAAATTCTTCAAATAGACCATTTCTCTGCAGATGATCAGTTAGCTGTTTTACAACTACCCTTTCAAGAATTTTTGAGAGAAAAGGAAGGTTGGAGATTGGCCTATAATTAGCTAAGATATCTGGGTCAAGTGATGGCTTTTTAAGTAATGGTTTAATTACTGCCACCTTAAAAGCCTGTGGTACATAGCCAACTAATAAAGATAGATTGATCATATTTAAGATCGAAGCATTAAACAATGGTAGGGCTTCCTTGAGCAGCCTGGTAGGAATGGGGTCTAATAGACATGTTGATGGTTTGGATGAAGTAACTAATGAAAATAACTCAGACAGAACAATCTGAGAGAAAGAGTCTAACCAAATACCGGCATCACTGAAAGCAGCCAAAGATAACGATACGTCTTTGGGATGGTTATGAGTAATTTTTTCTCTAATAGTTAAAATTTTATTAGCAAAGAAAGTCATGAAGTCATTACTAGTTAAAGTTAAAGGAATACTCGGCTCAATAGAGCTCTGACTCTTTGTCAGCCTGGCTACAGTGCTGAAAAGAAACCTGGGGTTGTTCTTATTTTCTTCAATTAGTGATGAGTAGTAAGATGTCCTAGCTTTACGGAGGGCTTTTTTTTATAGAGCAACAGACTCTTTTTCCAGGCTAAGTGAAGATCTTCTAAATTAGTGAGACGCCATTTCCTCTCCAACTTACGGGTTATCTGCTTTAAGCTGCGAGTTTGTGAGTTATACCACGGAGTCAGGCACTTCTGATTTAAAGCTCTCTTTTTCAGAGGAGCTACAGCATCCAAAGTTGTCTTCAATGAGGATGTAAAAATATTGACGAGATACTCTATCTCACTTACAGAGTTTAGGTAGCTACTCTGTACTGTGTTGGTATATGTCATTAGAGAACATAAAGAAGGAATCATATCCTTAAACCTAGTTACAGCGCTTTCTGAAAGACTTCTAGTGTAATGAAACTTATTCCCCACTGCTGGGTAGTCCATCAGAGTAAATGTAAATGTTATTAAGAAATGATCAGACAGAAGGGAGTTTTCAGGGAATACTGTTAAGTCTTTACTTTCCATACCATAAGTCAGAACAAGATCTAAGATATGATTAAAGTGGTGGGTGGACTCATTTACATTTTGAGCAAAGCCAATTGAGTCTAATAATAGATTAAATGCAGTGTTGAGGCTGTCATTCTCAGCATCTGTGTGGATGTTAAAATCGCCCACTATAATTATCTGATCTGAGCTAAGCACTAAGTCAGACAAAAGGTCTGAAAATTCACAGAGAAACTCACAGTAACGACCAGGTGGACGATAGATAACAACAAATAAAACTGTTTTTTGGAACTTCCAATTTGGATGGACAAGACTAAGAGTCAAGCTTTCAAATGAATTAAAGCTCTGTCTGGGTTTTTGATTAATTAATAAGCTGGAGTGGAAGATTGCTGCTAATCCTCCGCCTCGGCCCGTGCTACGAGCGTTCTGGCAGTTAGTGTGACTCGGGGGTGTTGACTCATTTAAACTAATATATTCATCCTGCTGTAACCAGGTTTCTGTAAGGCAGAATAAATCAATATGTTGATCAATTATTATATCATTTACTAACAGGGACTTAGAAGAGAGAGACCTAATGTTTAATAGACCACATTTAACTGTTTTAGTCTGTGGTGCAGTTGAAGGTGCTATATTATTTTTTCTTTTTGAATTTTTATGCTTAAATAGATTTTTGCTGGTTATTGGTGGTCTGGGAGCAGACACCGTCTCTACGGGGATGGGGTAATGAGGGGATGGCAGGGGGAGAGAAGCTGCAGAGAGGTGTGTAAGACCACAACTCTGCTTCCTGGTCCCAACCCTGGATAGTCACGGTTTGGAGGGTTTAATAAAATTGGCCAGATTTCTAGAAATGAGAGCTGCTCCATCCAAAGTGGGATGGATGCCGTCTCTCCTAACAAGACCAGGTTTTCCCCAGAAGCTTTGCCAATTATCTATGAAGCCCACCTCATTTTTTGGACACCACTCAGACAGCCAGCAATTCAAGGAGAACATGCGGCTAAACATGTCACTCCCGGTCCGATTGGGGAGGGGCTCAGAGAAAACTCCAGAGTCCGACATTGTTTTTGCAAAGTTACACACCGATTCAATATTAATTTTAGTGACCTCTGATTGACGTAACCGGGTGTCATTACTGCCGACGTGAATTACAATCTTACCAAATTTACGCTTAGCCTTAGCCAGCAGTTTCAAATTTCCTTCAATGTCGCCTGCTCTGGCCCCCGAAAGACAATTGACTATGGTTGCTGGTGTCACTAACTTCACATTTCTCAAAACAGAGTCGCCAATAACCAGAGTTTGTTCCTCGGCGGGCGTGTCGCCGAGTGGGGAAAAACCATTACATTATTTACGATATTTGGATGATATATTTGGCATATGGGTGGATTCTGAATCGGAATTTCAAGACTTTTTAAACACATTGAATACATTTGATCCATCTATCAAAATTAAACACACCCACAGTTTTCAGTCAGTAGATTTCCTGGACACTACAGTCTTTAAAGGCCCATCTTTTGTACAGTCCCATAAGGTGGATGTAAAAGTATTTTTCAAACCTACAGACACACATGCACTTTTACACAGGAGTAGCTTTCATCCCCACTTCACTTTTGCAGGCATTGTCAATTCTCAGCTTCTTAGATTTCACAGGATCTGTACTAGACCCTGTGACTTCTACGAAGCTACTAGAGTGTTGTTTAGGACCTTGAGGCGTAGAGGATACTCGCGTACCATGCTGAGGGCCTGTCTCCGCTCTTTTCTACAGCCAGGAGCCGAGCGAAAGGAGCAGCTCATCCCTCTCATCACAAAGTTCTCCTCCTCCACACTTAGATTTAATCGCCTCCTAAAACAAATTTGGGGCATGTGGCCAAAACTTGAGATTCCCATTTTGCCATAAAAATGTTTGCATAAGCAGGGGCAAAGCGTTTTCCCATTGCTGTGCCTTTAATCTGTAAATAATATTTTCCATCAAACATAAAATCATTCCTGGTCAAATTTATCCGTAACAACTGTAATAACTCATCATCTGGTCTGGATTCATCTAGGAATTTCAAGAAAATTTCTTTGACTGTTAAAAGAGGCCAGGGCAAGCTATTTCTATTGGCTGATTGCCTCCAATAAGAGAAATCCCAAAGTGCTCTTTGACACAATCAGCTTTATTGTGTCACCTACTGCTCCTGTCACTCCTGTTCTTCTCAAAACTAGTGATGAGTTCCTTAATTTCTTTATTGATAAAGTCAGCCCTCTTGTTATGGTCCCCGGTATTTGGGACCTCCCCCCTCAATGCTGGGCCTCCTTAAAGCCTGTTACAATTGAGGACATTCCATCTGTCATCAACCATCCTCTGGTATTTTGGACGCACGGCATTTTAAATTGTTTATGAATGTTTTTGACTCTATTGGGCCTTGTATTGCTAAAATGTTCAATAGGTCTTTGTCGACTGGTGTGTTTCCTTGTTCTTTTAAACATGGTGTTGTGGAATCACAACTAAAGAAAGCAGGACTGGGCTCTATGGAGCTAAAGAACTTTAGGCCAATATCAAAAGCCCGCTTTTTGGCTAAAGTCTTGGAAAAGGTGATCTGTGTCCAACTGAAATCATTGTTGCGGACTAACAACATCTATGACACTTTTCAGTCTGTGTACCATGAGTTTCATTCCACTTAAACGGCCCTGTTGAAGGTGTCTAGTGACATGATAGCCGCTGATAGCGATAAATGTTCTGTGCTGGTTTTGTTAGATCTGTCATCTGCATTTGATACTATTGACCATGGCATTTTGATTAATAGACTGCAGAATATGGTTGGACGTCGGGTCCTGTATTAGTGTGGTTTAGCTCTTACTTGGTTGGTAGAACTCTTTGTGTGTCTGTGAACAATGTGTTGTCTGAATCACCTATACTGGCGGTTGGCTCTCACTGCGGTATTGTATCACTTCCTGTTCCGGAGCACAGTGGTGTTTTGCTGTATCTGTTAGCTGTTTAATCTGCGCAGTTAGATTGATCTAGTTAACTAGATAACGATTTGTTTCACAGTGTAATCTTCATGTGCCTTAACTAAAGCACTCCCTCTGCTGAATCACCTCTAAATTATTTACACATTATTGACTTTGTGTGTTTTTAGGACTCCGCTAGCTTAGTGCAGCTACTAGCTCTTAGCCGGTTTAGCATGGCAGCTTCTCCTGTATCTCCCACACTTTTCTGCTCTGGGTGTGAAATGTTTAGTTATTCCTCGGCCTCCTTTAGCAGTAACGGTACTTGTAATAAGTGTAGCTTATTCGTAGCTTTGGAGGCCAGGCTGGGCGAATTGGAGACTTGGCTCCGCACCTTGGAAAATGCTACAGCTAGCCAGGCCCCTGTAGTTGGTGCGGACCAAGGTAGCTTAGCCGCCGTTAGCTGTCCCCCAGCAGATCCCGAGCAGCCAGGAAAGCAGGCCAGGTGGGTGACTGTGAGGAGGAAGCGTAGTCCTAAACAGAAGCCCCGTGTACACCGCCAACCCGTTCACATCTCTAACTGTATGAGTTAGATAATGTATCAGTAAAGTTATGTTTTTCATAGTTGAACCATCTCGTCATCATCTAATGTCAGGTTCAGATCCCCTGCACGCACTGACATGCTTTTTTTGTGATTAGCAAATGACTGATGGGCTTGTCCATTTAGGATGGGCCTAACTGACTCTGTGGGTGGGCAAGGCACCCTAAGGCCCACCCATGACACCGTGGATAAACCGTTCTTGGCTGGTATTGTGACCAGCCCGCGCCGATAGTCGAAGCCAGAAGCCAACTGGGCAGATGACTGAAGTCCCAAACCATGTCTGGTGGATGACCTCACGGCTGGAAGAAGGTAGATATCGGGTCCGGTGGACACCCGGGTAGCCAGCAGGAAACCACAGACAAGCCAGGTGGATGACTGTGCAACCCTCCAGAGTCCACAGCAGGGAAGAGACCAAGACCATGCGACCCTCCAGGGTCCACGGCAGAGTCCAGGTGAGGACTGTGCAACCCTCCAGGGTCCACAGTATTCACAGGAGGCAGGCTGGGGTCTCTTAAGCAATAGGGCAACCCATCTAATTCCACCTCTGCAGCAGACAGATGGGCGGCCACCAAACTGAAACATACATGAGAACTGTTATACATTTTCCCACCCACCCCAGAACCAAGAGGAGGCTCACCAACTAGACGTGGAAGAGATTCCTGGGCAGGCCCCTGGGGAACCGTCCCAACCACGGGTGGATTGTCGTGCAGCTCAATGGGAGTCCAAAGTTGCCACAGACGAGTGATGATCCCAACCACCAGGGACCACAGGAAAGCCAGCAATGGGGGGAGCTCCATTGCTGGAGGCAAGAGACAACCATGCTATTCACAGGGGCACAGACATCAGCAGGTGGGGGAGCAGACGGCACCCCACTGACAACATCTTCAGGAGTTAGATAGATGATAGATAGATATATACTTTATTGATCTCACAATGGAGAAATTACGTTTACACTCCAGTTACCTCAGACAGCAGTTAGTCCACAATTATTACTTGTTTACCATAATAATGGCACACATCAGAATTAAAGACAGCACATACACATTTGACATTGTTTATGTGCACTAAGTTTGAAGAAGTCCGTTATCCGAATTGAGGCAAGTGGGTGAAGGCCACGCAGCAACCTTGAGTTGCGCCGCCAAGATCAGCTTGGGGGGGGGGGACGTGGGCTTGCAGCAAAAACTGCACCGCCCCCGCCAAAGGGAAAACAGGATGATGAGAAGCAGGAGCTGGAAAGGGTGGGTGTTGATGGGGGAAGTAGGGTGTGGGGGGATGGGAATGGAACATGCTTCAGTCCTGTGAAAAGCAGTTTATTATCTTTGTGAGATAAGATAAGAAACAGCCAATGTTCCCCAGGCCAAAACAAATCCCTTTGGAGGAGATAGTCGGGCAATTTGACCTTCAGCTTAATAAGCCTGTAATGTTATTGTTGCAGCAGTGAAATCACTTTTTAACAGTTCCACTTGCACAACCAAATCCCAATTATGAATTAAGAATATTCACCGGCCTCTGAAATCTTCAACTTCAACTGTAAGGCACGCATCTGCTCCAAGATGTGATCCAATTTGCGTCTGAGTTCAAGAGTCATCGCAGTCTGAGAATGCACTGCCTTGCCAACCTCGTTAATCATGATGGACAAGCGAGGGGCCGTGGTTCTTGATGCCACCGTCTTGCCAATTTTCCGGTAGATCAGAGTAACACATAAGCCAAAAAGTAGCAGTCCTGCTACCATGAGACCAAAAATGAATAAATCCTCGACGTCCTCAACAGAGAAAGGCGCCAAGCATGCAACACGCCAAGACCCCCAGGAGTCGAGGACATAGCCCGCAGGATACATTCCATCTGGGCAGGTAGGATCCCCTGGTCCTGACTTTCTTGTAGAAAAAATGTCGTCAATAGCATTCAGAGACCAGCTGATCAATTCCATGGTTAATCCAATAGTAGACGAATAGATCCAGAATCCAATATGATTTGAGGAATTCACAGTCTGGTGAAATAGGGACTTGCAGGTTAAAGGCAGAGAACAGAGATAAGGGAGAGTGGAGGAGATGTGACCGCCCTCGCCGGAGTCCCAAGCATGAAAGCTGTTAGCTGAGTTGAAGCTGATTGCTCTTCAAAGATGTCATCATTTGCCATAGCTCCTAACATCCTTAAGCCCAGAGCTGGATGGCTCCGACAAAGCACAAACACCTCTGGTCTTGAAGCTGGTCAACTCTTCCAGGATTGTGATGGCTGGTTCCCCGGTGTGCTCATCATCAGCTGGTAGTTCTTCTAGCCCCATCGCAGACCTGGGTAAAGGACATTCCGGAGAGGTACACTTTGCAAACCATCTCAAGCTGGAACAGAAAGTCACAGTTAGTGCAAATGTCACTGAGGTGCTGACTGATGGGGAGGCGGCTGGGAAGCTGCAGCCCCTTCAGAAACCAAATGACAGTTCCTACCACCAGGTGCAGCCCTGCGTTTCTTGTTTCTCCAGGGCAAACCTCCATTGCTCCGGGGCTTCTACAGGAAGTGGTGGTGTTGTTCCAGCGGTCCAGGAACCCCTGAAGGCAATGGAGGTGTGAAGGTGAGCAGGATGCTGACTGTGACAGAGACGAGAGACATGCTGGCTGTGGAGGAGTCGTGAAGTCTGCTGAGTCAGTGACGACACACGAAGATCTGGTATGTAGACTAGATGATTGTGGCCACAAAGACTGCAAACTGGCTACAGTGTTCTGGAGTGAAACAAGTAAATTCAGCACAGCAGTCTAGTCAGTCATGGGATGTGGTGTGGTGGTGTGGGTTGTGATGTATGGTGTAGAGGCACATACATGTGGTGTGGAGATGTGTGGGATTAAGGAATGTGATGTTGTGGGCTGTGATGCTATATGCTGTGCCGTGTTGGCGTATGGTGTGTGTGTGGGTCATATCCATCTGTATGTCAGTCAGAGGGAGAAATAAGGTAAGCTGGGAAGGTCACAGAAGGTGGAGCCGGAATGGAAGTCATACTAGTTATTAGAGTGCTGGTGGTGGTCCCAAGAGAGGATTTTACATAAGGAACCTGAGAGTCCTGGGGGTCAGGTGAATATAATTTCATTGGATCGTCTATGTATGGGTGGACATGTCGCTGAATAAAGAGTGATCCAATGTGCTGAAGGTCCGGATATACAGTCATAAGGTCTGCATGTGTGATATTTTCTGCAGTGTCAAATACGGAATTCTGTTGCTGTCAGTCTGTACAATCCAAATAGTCCAGATACAGGTCTCTCAACTGAAAAAATACCTCAGCAGTGTGGCTGAGGTCTAGGGCCTCAGAGTCCTCCACAAGTTCCAACAATCTGTGTGAACTTGGTGATTCATGCAAACATCCAGTGATGGCAAACAGAAAGAATATGTCAGCCTTGTTCACTGTATTCTTCTCAAAAGCACCACGTTCAGTAGGAGCAAAGTTTTCCAACTGAATTTATATCACCAACCAAACTAAGAGCAAACAAACGGTTAAAAAACAAAAAAAAAAACCAAAAAAAAAAACGATGCAGTGACCGACACGACAGGAGCCGTTTTCAGCTCTGTCTTGTCAAATGCTCCGCGTACAACACGAAACAAGTTCACCAATAAACTTTAAATATCAGACAAACCGAAAAATAGGGGAGCTGAAGAAAACCTAAGAGTACTGACAGAACGTGACGTAGAATCCACCAAAGCACAGAGAGAGAGAGAGAGAGAGCGAGAGACAGAGAGAGAGACACAGAGAGAGAGAGAGACAGAGAGAGAGACAGAGACAGAGACAGAGAGAGAGAGACAGAGACAGAGAGAGAGAGAGACAGAGAGAGAGAGACAGAGACAGAGAGAGAGAGACAGAGACAGAGAGAGAGAGAGAGAGAGAGATCCTGTCTGTGTGGCTGTGAGGGAAGCTGCAGTGAGACGTGTCTGTGTTGGGAGGGGCGGGCGCTGTGTGTGACTGGCCAATCACAGAGTGTGAAGACAGTCAGTTAGCCAATGAGAATTTTCCTTCAGCACGAGCACAGATATTGATGAGTTTTATTTGGATCATGCTCGTCCCTTACTCGCTCATCCCTAATGCATATGGTGCAAACAACATATGGAACAGGATGTCAGTCAGTACAGGACCTCTGTCAGCAAGATGAGGCGATTAAACGTATTACATGGGTATGATTAGACTTGTTTGTCAGAATGTTGTGCAACCTTGGGATGTTAAAATATCTCTGTGGTGTAACCGCGTTGATAAGACTGACAGTCCTTCAGTTAGCAGTTTTTTGCCCAAACAATTTCTTATCAGTCTAGGCACAGGTGCCATTTCAGGAAAAAGATGGAGTAAGAAGCACCTGTGGGTTGGACCTACACCAGACTAGAGGGAGAAGTTGCCAAATAAGGACAACGCCCAACCTTAGCATAAATCATTGTATTAGCATAGGAGTCAGATGTGTATAAAAGGGTCCAGGGAAAGATCGTTTCAGGCTTTTCTGCTGATAATCTCTCACTGATGATCTGCTAAGGCTTACGTCAGGGACAGACTGCTGAATGGTCCCGCAAAGCTTTGTGAATGGTAAACTTACCCTACTCATTCTGTTACATTTAAATTCTGTTTCATAAATATCCATGTAGAGGTTTATCTACCGGGGCAAATGTCTGTCATTTTAAATAACTGGTCAAATCCTTCTTTAGTCAAACGGACGTGCGGGATAAGTTGAAGGGGGCAAGGTGAGGTCATGGGAGACCCCCCTGAAATCCCAACACCACCAGGAAAGCTGCTGTCAGCACACTTTCTGACCGACTCACCGGACATCAGCTGACGAGGAACGCATTTAAGGCATGAGAAAAGGACTTGTACAGAACCAAAACAGACTCAAAGATATCAAAAATTCACATATGTTAACTTACTCACAGGTTTTCTCAAACCTTCAGAGAGATACACTTGTTCCAACACTTTCTGTGTTAATCTCAATTGAGTGGTTATGTGTAATATATTTTGTTTCATATTCTTCTCACATGTACATCATCACTTTAATCATATTTTCCAGTACTTTGCTGTACTTTCTCAAAGTAACTTCAGAAAATAAACTACATTTCTCTTGATTCCCTGTTTAATGGATTTTTTTATTTCATTACACATTTAAATAAGATGAAATGTATTTTTTTAAATTTACCATACACATGCACATATTCAGCATTTACAAATGAACCAAGACAAAGACATCCAAACGGGTCACAGAAACCGTGCCTGTGGTGTCACGTTGTCTTACCTGAAGTCCAGTGTGTCGACTAACACGGACAGATGGCGTGGCCCGCCAAAACACTTGTAGAGGTTGCGGTCATCCATGGGGATGATATCGATGTCACTGAAGATGAAGCAGTCATAGTCATACTGCTTCAGTGCTTCTACATAGCCGATGTTCAGCAGCTTGGCTCGGTTGAAGGCACCATCTCCATCCTGCATCATCAAGCAACAAACGACACGCAGAAAATTGACATCACGACTTTTTGGTCACTTCTTCTGATCATTTTGTGCACAAGTGTTTCAGAGGAAAAGACTGACCAAAGAATGAATCAAATGATTTTTTTTCCATATCTAATTTGCCCTACTGTTCAAAAAAATCTTGAAAAGGTTTTCACAGCAGATCGTGAATGATCTTGTTGATAATGATCTTTCTGAGCTGCTGCAGTTGGACTTTCAAACATACCATTCCATAGAGACGGTGCTTACTGAGGTGGTGAGCGACCTTTTGCTGATGATGGACTCAGATGTTACCACACTGCTGCTTATGCCTGACTTTATTGTGGCGTTTGATACAGCGGATCACCATGTGTTGCTGGACAGGCTTCAAAATGAATTTGGTATTAGTGGTCTGATTCTTGCTTGGTTGATATCGTACCTGTCCAACAGATATCTATGTGTTTTGTACCAGTGTCACTTCAAAACTTCTTCCAGTAAACTAAGGGATCCCACAGGGTTCTATGTTGGGTCCATTGTTGTTTTCTCTCTTTATTGGACCTCTTGGACAAATTTTCCAAAACTACAGAATTACTTTTAGTTGTCATGCTGATGACATAGCATTTAATATGCCTATTAATGCTGATAATCACTCTCAGATTGGGACCTTGGAGGATTGTCTCTCATTAGTGAGAAATTAGATGTCCAGAAACTTGTTGCTCTTGAAGTCTGCTGAGACAGAATTAATGGACATTGGTCCCTTGAGGCACAAAATCCAGTTTGCACATTTATCTTGGATGCATAAGTCCATCAACAGAGTATTAACGTAAAAAGGTTTGAGATGATTTTTCATCCAATACTGTGGGTTTTTGTTGTGATGGAATTCATACCATAGGTAGAATGCTTTCTTATTTAATCCACATTTTTAAAAGGATAGACACTGGTACAACAGGGACTTGCACCGTGAGTGTAGGTTATGCTATTTACGCTCAAGCAGAAGGACTTATATCTCTGCTATTTTAAAGTCCGTTCATTGGCTCCCAGTGTCATTGCATTTCCATTTTAAAATCCTGGTGTTGGCTTTTAGAGCTTTGCATGGCCAGGCTCCCTCCCACATTAGAAACCTGTTATGTCCCTACTCTCCCGCTGGGAGTCTGAGCTCAGTGGATCAGAACCTTCTGAGGGTTCCTCGTACCCACTTTAAAACCCAAGGAGATCGCTCTTTCCAGGCCATTGTGCCAAGGCTCTGGAATGATCTCCCTTTGTCTCTTCGTTCGCTGGACTCAGTCGATGTTTTTAAGAGCAAACTTAAAACCCATATGTTTCTCCAGGCATTCAAACCTTAGTAGTGAGAGGGCTATTTTATGGCTGCTGTGTGTGTCTTACAGTTATTTTATTGTGATGTACATTGTATTTTATTCTCAAAATTTTTAACTGTCAGTGTTTTTTGTGAAGCACCTTGTGACTTTCCCTGTCTGTGAAAGGTGCTATATAAATAAACATTACTTACTTACTCACTTACACTGCATTCACATGTTGGCTGTTTTATCTTGAATGAGTCACCTAGTTTTAATCAGGAAAATGAAAGCAATCAAATCTTCGGCTGTTGTACACTCTAAAAAATGAACCGCTGTCTCAACAAGAAAAAGTGATGGAACAATTTGCATAATTGTGTAATCAAACCCTATATTAAACATTATATTGTGTTGAAAGAGCTGTGCAAACTTTTAAAGAGCTTGTGAAAAAGAGTAGCTGTGATACTTGGATAATTGGCAAAGCTTCTGGGGAAAACCTGGTCTTGTTAGGAGAGACGGCATCCATCCCACTTTGGATGGAGCAGCTCTCATTTCTAGAAATCTGGCTAATTTTCTTAAATCCTCCAAACCGTGACTATCCAGGGTTGGGACCAGGAAGCAGAGTTGTAGTCTTACACACCTCTCTGCAGCTTCTCTCCCCCTGCCATCCCCTCATTACCCCATCCCCGTAGAGACGGTGCCTGCTCCCAGACTACCAATAACCAGCAAAAATCTATTTAAGCATAAAAATTCAAAAAGAAAAAATAATATAGCACCTTCAACTGCACCACAGACTAAAACAGTTAAATTGTGGTCTATTAAACATTAGGTCTCTCTCTTCTAAGTCCCTGTTGGTAAATTATATAATAATTGATCAACATATTGATTTATTCTGCCTAACAGAAACCTGGTTACAGCAGGATGAATATGTTAGTTTAAATGAGTCAACACCCCCGAGTCACACTAACTGTCAGAATGCTCGTAGCACGGGCCGGGGCGGTGGATTAGCAGCAAGCTTCCATTCCAGCTTATTAATTAATCAAAAACCCAGACAGAGCTTTAATTCATTTGAAAGCTTGTCTCTTAGTCTTGTCCATCCAAATTGGAAGTCCCAAAAACCAGTTTTATTTGTTATTATCTATCGTCCACCTGGTCGTTACCTGTGAGTTTCTCTGTGAATTTCAGACCTTTTGTCTGACTTAGTGCTTAGCTCAGATAAGATAATTATAGTGGGCGATTTTAACATCCACACAGATGCTGAGAATGACAGCCTCAACACTGCATTTAATCTATTATTAGACTCTATTGGCTTTGCTCAAAAAGTAAATGAGTCCACCCACCACTTTAATCATATCTTAGATCTTGTTCTGACTTATGGTATGGAAATAGAAGACTTAACAGTATTCCCTGAAAACTCCCTTCTGTCTGATCATTTTTAATAACATTTACATTTACTCTGATGGACTACCCAGCAGTAGGGAATAAGTTTCATTACACTAGAAGTCTTTCAGAAAGCGCTGTAACTAGGTTTAAGGATATGATTCCTTCTTTATGTTCTCTAATGCCATATAACAACACAGTGCAGAGTAGCTACCTAAACTCTGTAAGGGAGATAGAGTATCTCGTCAATAGTTTTACATCCTCATTGAAGACAGCTTTGGATGCTGTAGCTCCTCTGAAAAAGAGAGCTTTAAATCAGAAGTGTCTGACTCCATGGTATAACTCTCAAACTCGTAGCTTAAAGCAGATAACCCGTAAGTTGGAGAGGAAATGGCGTCTCACTAATTTAGAAGATCTTCACTTAGCCTGGAAAAAGAGTCTGTTGCTCTATAAAAAAGCCCTCCGTAAAGCTAGGACATCTTTCTACTCATCACTAATTGAAGAAAATAAGAACAACCCCAGGTTTCTTTTCAGCACTGTAGTCAGGCTGACAAAGAGTCAGAGCTCTATTGAGCTGAGTATTCCATTAACTTTAACTAGTAATGAGTTCATGACTTTCTTTGCTAACAAAATTTTAACTATTAGAGAAAAAATTACTCATAACCATCCCAAAGACGTATCGTTATCTTTGGCTGCTTTCAGTGATGCCGGTATTTGGTTAGACTCTTTCTCTCCGATTGTTCTGTCTGAGTTATTTTCATTAGTTACTTCATCCAAACCATCAACATGTTTATTAGACCCCATTCCTACCAGGCTGCTCAAGGAAGCCCTACCATTATTTAATGCTTCGATCTTAAATATGATCAATCTATCTTTGTTAGTTGGCTATGTACCACAGGCTTTTAAGGTGGCAGTAATTAAACCATTACTTAAAAAGCCATCACTTGACCCAGTTATCTTAGCTAATTATAGGCCAATCTCCAACCTTCCTTTTCTCTCAAAAATTCTTGAAAGGGTAGTTTGTAAAACAGCTAACTGATCATCTGCAGAGGAATGGTCTATTTGAAGAGTTTCAGTCAGGTTTTAGAATTCATCATAGTACAGAAACAGCATTAGTGAAGGTTACAAATGATCTTCTTATGGCCTCGGACAGTGGACTCATCTCTGTGCTTGTTCTGTTAGACCTCAGTGCTGCTTTTGATACTGTTGACCATAAAATTTTATACAGAGATTAGAGCATGCCATAGGTATTAAGGCACTGCGCTGCGGTGGTTTGAATCATATTTGTCTAATAGATTACAATTTGTTCATGTAAATGGGGAATCTTCTTCACAGACTAAAGTTAATTATGGAGTTCCACAAGGTTCTGTGCTAGGACCAATTTTATTCACTTTATATATGCTTCCCTTAGGCAGTATTATTAGACGGTATTGCTTAAATTTTCATTGTTACGCAGATGATACCCAGCTTTATCTATCCATGAAGCCAGACAACACACACCAATTAGCTAAAGTGCAGGATTGTCTTACAGACATAAAGACATGGATGACCTCTAATTTCCTGCTTTTAAACTCAGATAAAACTGAAGTTATTGTACTTGGCCCCACAAATCTTAGAAACATGGTGTCTAACCAGATCCTTACTGTGGATGGCATTACCCTGACCTCTAGTAATACTGTGAGAAATCTTGGAGTCATTTTTGATCAGGATATGTCATTCAAAGCGCATATTAAACAAATATGTAGGACTGCTTTTTTTGCATTTACGCAATATCTCTAAAATCAGAAAGGTCTTGTCTCAGAGTGATGCTGAAAAACTAATTCATGCATTTATTTCCTCTAGGCTGGACTATTGTAATTCATTATTATCAGGTTGTCCTAAAAGTTCCCTAAAAAGCCTTCAGTTAATTCAAAATGCTGCAGCTAGAGTACTGACGGGGACTAGAAGGAGAGAGCATATCTCACCCATATTGGCCTCTCTTCATTGGCTTCCTGTTAATTCTAGAATAGAATTTAAAATTCTTCTTCTTACTTATAAGGTTTTGAATAATCAGGTCCCATCTTATCTTAGGGACCTCGTAGTACCATATCACCCCAATAGAGCGCTTCGCTCTCAGACTGCAGGCTTACTTGTAGTTCCTAGGGTTTGTAAGAGTAGAATGGGAGGCAGAGCCTTCAGCTTTCAGGCTCCTCTCCTGTGGAACCAGCTCCCAATTCAGATCAGGGAGACAGACACCCTCTCTACTTTTAAGATTAGGCTTAAAACTTTCCTTTTGCTAAAGCTTATAGTTAGGGCTGGATCAGGTGACCCTGAACCATCCCTTAGTTATGCTGCTATAGACGTAGACTGCTGGGGGGTTCCATGATGCACTGTTTCTTTCTCTTTTGCTCTGTATGCACCACTCTGCATTTAATCATTAGTGATCGATCTCTGCTCCCCTCCACAGCATGTCTTTTCCTGGTTCTCTCCCTCAGCCCCAACCAGTCCCAGCAGAAGACTGCCCCTCCCTGAGCCTGGTTCTGCTGGAGGTTTCTTCCTGTTAAAAGGGAGTTTTTCCTTCCCACTGTAGCCAAGTGCTTGCTCACAGGGGGTCGTTTTGACCGTTGGGGTTTTACATAATTATTGTATGGCCTTGCCTTACAATATAAAGCGCCTTGGGGCAACTGTTTGTTGTGATTTGGCGCTATATAAAAAAAATTGATTGATTGATTGATTGATACAGTAGAGACAAAGTTACCCTTACCAAAAAATAGTACTGATAAGTATATAAAAAGTAAACTGGAAGTATACTTGAAACATACTTGCATGTACTACTTTTTGGTAAGGGAGGGCACTGTTTAGCTATCGTATCACGCCACACTCAACAACGGACTGTCACCTGCTGAGATGTTGATGGGAAGAAAATTGAGGTGTACACTTAATCTCATACACCCAGATCTCAAAAAGAAGGTGGAGGCCAAACAAACAATTCAAAAAGCATATCATGACAGACTTGCTAGGGAATGCAACTTTGAGGCAGGAGAACCCATCTATACAAAGAACTATGGATTTGGACCAAAATGGATACAGGGACTGATACAGGAGACTGCAGGACCCGTTTCCTACAATGTGCTGCTCGGAGATGGAAAGCTGGTCAGACGACATGTGGATCAGCTGTTCAGCAGACAAGAGTCGGAGCCGTCAGTTCTGAATCCAGATCTGGTGCCAGAGGAGGAGCATGTGACAACCACACCAGCATCAACCACAATGGGACAGGATGCAGGTCCTATGCAAGAAGGGGACAGAATCTTGCCTACAAGAGAGCAGTGCAGCTGTTGCTTCTCCAACAACAAACTTGTTCCGTTCTTCCAGAAACAGGAAATAACCAGCATACATGAAGAACTTTAAGTGAGTGGATATTGCTAAGCACCCAGACAGACAGTCCCCTTCACACATAGTGCGAAGTTTGTACAAAAATGGCGAAACAGCGTGAAACAGTTCGAAATTAGTGCACCACGAAACATCGTGACGACGGGCAGACGTGCACGAACCTGAATGCGAGAGCGAGATGCACGAATCTGGTGCGAGAGCGTGCACGTGCTGGTATCTTTTGGGCAGAAACACACAGTGCCAGCTGCGGCACATCACGCCGCTTATGTGGAGGAAATATTAAAAACCAGCCGGTACCTGTGGAACTACATCACGCCGCTTATGTGGGGGAAAAAAACAAACAAAAACATACAACCCATTGGACGCGAACCCGCGCCGTCCAATAGCTCTGACTGCTGTTCTGTGAAAGCTGTGGGAATCTGCCTCATATCAGGAAGGACATGGAAGTATTACAAAAAAATTGAAATCCCACACCATATAAAAACACCGCATTTATCAAGCAAGCAATACAAATATGACCCATGATCACAGACATACAGTCATGAAATGACATCAATGAGAAGCAGTTCACTCGTCTCATTCATGCCCACATCTGCTGGTGCGTGTCCAACCGGCCATGCACGTCTTGTGGACGACTTACCACCGGACACCGCGTCATGTGGAACAGAGCTCACGTGGGTGACGTGACAGTGAGATTGCCTGCTGCATGTTCTCATCTGTCAGTCCATTTCAACCTGGGACCAGCCTGTCCATGTGCATGCCATGCGCGCGCTCGCTGTAGCACGTCACCACACTAATATGTTTTCATTTATGTCCACTTGATAACACCAAACAGACAAGCGCATCACAGTGGGCATTTGTTTGTCCATGACCGTCCAAACACAGTATGTGGTGTCCAGCTAGGATGTCCAGATCCACAGATTTCCACAGCCGCTTCAGTGGGAGGACACACCTCCTGTCATCTCAGCGCACACACCAAAGCCACACTCGTGTGGGACTTAGACAAATTTCTCTGCGACTATGAAAGTGATTGTCTGCAGTCTGCTATTGTGCCAAGAGTGTGAATACCATTGCAATCCTGTATAAAGCCCAAGATTTCCTCCTTCAATATTTGCTAATCACTTTATATTATTCATTAATAGCTCCATATATGACATATTGTATTGAGGTCTGGGGAAACACTTATAAAACTTAACACTTAATGACAGAACCCGTGCTGCCAGACGGGAATGTCGCAGAGCCGAAAGCAGGTGGAAGAAGGACAAGCTGCAGGTTTCATTTCTAATTTTAAAGAACCATTGGGGCTACTTTCAAAGCACTGTCAAAGAGTCCAAAAGAGTATTTGTCACACATTATAACGGAAAACTACAAGAACCCTCATGTATTGTTCAGAACAATTGACTCTGTCCTGAATGTATCACTGTCTGTATGTCTGGAAACATCCACTGACTTATGTAACAGTTTTCTACATTTTTTCATTGACAAGGTTGCTTCTACAAGAGCTCTCATTTCTCCACCCATCTTTGCCCTCTGTCTCTGCTCCCTGCCCAGCGATTTTTAACAGATTTGAACCTGTGACTCTGTTGCAGTTAGAGGATGTGGTGGCTCATTTGAAACCATCGGGTTCCCTTTGTGATGTGGTCACCCCCCCGCATTTTTAAAGAACTTTTTCCTACCTTAGGGCAGTCTGTTCTGACCATTATAAACAGCAGCCTATCCTCCGGTGTTGTCCCTGTTGGTTTTAAATAGGGACGTCCCGATTAGGTTTTTTGGTCCTGATCCAATTCCGAGTATCTGCCGATACCGAGTCCCGATCCGATACTTTAAAAAACTGAATGAACAATGAACAAATGCTAAATATATAATATTTTCATTTTAATCATCACCTTATTGTATTATTTATCACTTAAACAGTGAACTTCTCCTTGAGGTAGCTTGAACAATCAAGTAACAATCTACCAGACTTAAAAAATGTACAAATTTCCACATTATTTTATTTGTCTAAAAATAAATGTCCAAGGCTCCTTATGTTAAACAAGAAATGATCTAATCTGAAATAACAGGTGGTTTTAATTTACAGATGAAAGGTTTCTAAAGAACCATTTATTGATTTAGCTATTTTAATTACAAGTGTTCTAAACTTTTTTAAACAGTAATCAGAAATTTTGAGGTAAACAACAACAACAAAAAACATTTCCAAGGATTTTTCTTCAGAAAACTGCTTTATAAATGAGCAGTCCTGTGACATGTTTCTGTTTTGTACACATCAGTCGTTTCTGCACCAATCTGTTTTGTACAGATCGGTGGTTTCTGCCACTAGTCTTCCATGTTTTGGCCCGACGTGTCGTTCCTATTGGACAGCGCGAGGCTACGTCACAGCTCAGAGCGTCAAAAGTTGGATTGGGTTGAACTTGTTGTTTTTTCTTTGTTCTATAAAAAAAAAAGATTGGGTTGAACTTTGATCGTGTCAGCCTGCCGACAAGCGGCAATGCGTGCTCCCGTCAGAAGCGTCATGTCAATGAGCTAAAGCGACGCTTCTGACGCCTCTAAAAAGCAACGCGTCTCATTGAAAATAATGCTTTTTAGACCAATTCTTGATGCCTCTGATGCTTCTGACGCATGAAAGGCCCATTAATCTGCAATAATGAGCTTGAAATAGCGCTGATCAAAATAATGTGGATAAAATCTATATCACATTCCTGATCGGGATGCACCGTCCGATTTCGATCAAGTCTGAAACCACGTGATCAGGCCCGATTTCTGATCACGTAATCGGATCGGGACATCCCTAGTTTTAAACATGCAGTGGTTCAACCTTTGCTGAAGAAGTCTGGCCTTGTCAACACTGAACTATCAAACTTTAGGCCTATCTCTAAGTTGCCATTTGCCTCCAATATCCTGGAGAAAATTGTCTATACACAACTTTTAACTTACCTTGAACATAACATTTCAGAGGTTTTTCAGTCTGGTTTTAAAATGTTGCATAGCACAGAAACTGCCCTTTTAAAGCTTTTAATGGCAAATGATAGCAGTAACCATGTCATTCTTGTCTTGCTTGACCTGACTGCTGCCTTTGATACAATTGACCACAACACACTGATAAATCGTTTGCAGCAGCTTGTGGGCATTGGTGGTAGTACCCTGGACTGGTTCAGGTCCTGCTTAACTGGTCTGTGAGCCCTCCTCCGCTCCGCTTTTATATGGGGTCCCACAGGGTTCAGTTCTTGGACCCCTACTTTTCTTCCTGTATTTGCTTCCCCTGGGGTCCATTCTCAGAAAGCATGGCATCAGCTTCCATTGTTATGCTGATGACAGCCAGCTATATGTCCCCCTAAAGAAAATTATGCCTCTTTTCTTCAGCCCGTCCTGTCTTGAGGATGTTAAAGCCTGAATGGCATTGAATTTTCTTAATTTTAATGAAAAGAAAACAGAGGTTATTGTTTTTGGCCCTAGCAGCTCCTGTTCTTCCTCATCTGTCAATCTGGGGCCTTTGTCAGCCTTTTCAAAATCTACTGTCAAACTTGGCTTTTAAAATGGACAACGATTTTAAACTGGACCACCAAACCAGATCGAGTTTCTTCCACTTAACATAGCTTTTATTACTTCCCGGCTGGATTACTGTAATGCACTTTATTACGGAATTAGCCAGTCCTCCCTTGCACGTCTCCAGCTAGTTCAGAATGCTGCCGCCCGTCTGCTAACTGGTGCAAGTAAGAGGGAGCACATTACACCTATCCTGGCCTCCCTCCACTGGCTGCCTGTGCATTTTAGAATTCATTTTAAGATTCTTTTATTTGTTTTTAAATCTTTAAATGGCCTCACCCTGCCCTACCTCTCTGAGCTGCTTCATCTTTATGCCCCTGCTCGCCACCTCCGGTCAGCTGATCAGCTCCCCCTGGAGGTGCCGAGGTGCAAGCGTATGCTCAGAGGGGACCGAGCTTTTTCTGTTGTGGCTCCAAAGATGTGGAACGATCTACCGCTCCACATCAGGCAGGGCGCTTCACTTTCTGTTTTTAAAACCAATCTTAAAACCCACTTTTATGCACTGGCTTTTAACCCGGAATGAGATCTTGATCTGTTTTGGTTGTTTTAACTGATTTTACTTGTTTCAGTTTTAATTTTTTGGGCTTGTTTTTTGTTATTTATACTTTGTGGCTTGTTGCTTTTTATGTCCCGTCGTGTACAGCACTTGGTTTCAGCTGTAGCTGTTTTTTTTTTTAAGAGCTTTATAAATAAAGTTGATTTGATAACAAACACTAATTTATTTATTTCAGTATTCTGAAATTCAAGGACTTGGTTGGTTATATGACAATACAAACCATGTATAAAGCAAAAAACAAACTTCTGCCTCAACATGTCCACAATCTGTTTAAAATGAAAGACTCCAGTTATAATTTGAGAGGACATTATTATTTAATTAATTAAATATTCGAACTACTGTAAAAAGTCACTGTGTTTCTGTAAAAGGTGTAAACATTTGGAACATCTGTCCTGAACATATTAAGTTACGCCCTGCTCTAGTCAGCTTTAAAAGACTTTATTAAAAAATAATATAATCTCTCGTTACAGTATGGACAGTTGAGTTTATTGATTTGGTATTATTTCGTTTGGATTGTGCATTATTATTATTTATTTTGTTGCGATGAGAAAACGCCGTTCATTGAGTAATCTCAAAGATCTGTGCTTTGTTCCTTTTCTACTTGTTGTTATGCATATGTGTTAGATATATGTGTAGAAGAGAAGCTTGAATCTTCCCGATCAGCCTACAACATCGTACTCAAAGCCAACCGACAATTTCTATCAGGAAGGGCCGACCACCAAAACAACACAAAGACAGACAAGAACGAGAGACAAGTGGTGAAGACAATAACTGTGACGTGAGACACCGAGGAGACGGGGCCCCAACCATACAACATACCAGGACAAACAACCACACATGAACAAACAGTGACAGCAACAGTCTGTTGTCTAATTAGTGAGCATCCATACCCTAATCTAGAACACCGTAGTGTTAATCCCCTTAAGAGCACCCAAAAACCGAATTGTGGTGATGGCCACAAACACGCGACCATCCACACACAGAGATCCAGATCACAGCTAAATATCCGATCACTAATGTGGCTGGTGTGTTTGGACAAGACAAGAGTACAGAACCTTACCATATGACATGGACCACTCCGGCACGTCAGAAGCCATGCGGCCGGCCGCGAGCACCAACGGAAGTGGGTACAGGATGCAGGGCCCCGGGGGAACCAGGAGAAAAGGGGCACCGGAAGGGCACAAGGGCCAGGAAAAGCAGCCCGCAGAGCCACCGGGCAAACCAACAGAGGAGCGGCCGATGGTGCTGGAATGCACCCCGACACCACCCCTCCCCACGGAGGCACAGGGAGCAGCCCCATACCCAAGCGAAGCACACAGGGCGCCAGCATAGGCCCACCATTAGGGGGAGCCCCAGAACCACACCACCAGGGCCATGGACCCTGAAGGCAGGAGTGAGCGGTGGCAAGCAGGGGGGGCAAAGGCGCCACCACTACCGAATCCAAAGCACAAGGTAGAGACCACCAAGCCATACCCTCGTATGGCTTGGTGGTCCCCCCAGAAAAGAGGCGAGGCCCAACCCCGGGGCCAGGAAAAGCACAAGGCCCCCCGACAGCCAAGCCCCCCAGTGCAGCCAGCAGGGCCCACCAAACTCCCCCACCCCGGATCCCACACCAAACACCAAAGCCCATAATCAGGACACCGCCCGACCGAGAGCGGGGTCCACCCCGCGGAGACCACGGCCCCCATCTACCCAGTGCCAACACCCGCGCCCCACCACCACCACCCACAACAGGCCGAGGGACCCCAGGCCCCACAGGGCCAGAGCAGGGCCACGGGACCACGGCAGAACCAGTAAGGCAGACCCCCTACTCCACAACTCCAGACATCCACAGCCACCCGGGGCCAACCCCACATGCCACACTCACCCTACCTATAAACCCCACCATAGTTGTTACAATTAATCTACCTTGATATGTACGACCCCCTAAGTGTGCAAAGATAAAGTGTTGCATTAAAAGCAGGGCAAGAGATGGCAGGTAGCAGACTGCCGTGGGTGGCCGTGGCACACCGCTGTGCCACAGCCTGCCCTGCAAACCCACCACCGCCTACCGACCCCGACTCTAAATTAGTGAAGGTGTTTACTAAACGTGTAGAAATAAAGTGTGTGCATTAAAATTGCAAGGCAGGAGTGGCGGATGGAGATCGCAGTGGAAGGCTGCAGCACAAGGCTGCAGCGCAAGGCTGCGCCACAGACTGCCCTGCAAACCCATCCCCAACACCCTACTGTAAATCTATATGAACCCTACAATGTGCTACTTACAACCCAATATGATGTGCGTGCAGGTACTAACCTGGTGAAGTGCATTAAAAGGGTGTGACATGTGAGGCCCAAACCCAAGCGGCAAGCGGAAGGAGAGGCGTGGTGCAGGGAGGAGGCCACATACACTGGTCCCACCGGGACCCAGCCCAACCCCAGGTCCGGCGGAGGTGCCAGGGAAATCGCAGGACTGGGGGAGGCGGGCAGCCCCGGAGGAGCACCAGATTGCCAGGGAGGAGCAAACCAACAGGGGGGACAGGGGGGCAGGGAGCCGCAGATGGATGGTCCACCCCGCCCAGTGGTCTCCGAACCACGGAAGGTGCAAGATGGGACCCTGGAGCGGCAGGGGCAGCCGAGGAGCCAAGGGGAGACAGGCGGGCCCCAGGGAGACCAGGGCACGGGGGGCCATGTACACCCAAGCCCTGGGGAGAGGCACCACCCCCTGCCCAGGCACCGGACCCCAATCCACCAACAGCAGAGGAGACAGACCCAACTGAAAAGGAACAATGGCCGCCAAACTCTCCCCCCCCCCGCCACCACCACCGCCAATAGGACCAGAAGCCCCATGGCGCGGCATCCGGGTCCCCACCGGCCAGCCCCCCCCAGGCACAGAAGCGCACCCACGCCTTGCAAGGAGCCGAAGGGAGTGCGGGCCAGCACCCGACCCAACCCCCCTGGAAGCCCACAGTGCCAACCGGCAGCACCGGGAAGCAAACCCCATGGACTCCCCAAGCCCCACCCCAACACCAAATCCCCCAGCAAGTCCAGGACCCCACACTGGGATGACGTCAAGGCTCTCTTCTCCACTAGCTCCATGTACAGAATGGCCACAATGGGGATACCGGAGACCCCATCGCACAACCATGGATCTGCCTGTAGTAATTCCCCCTAAACAGGAAATACGTGGTGTTAAGACAGATCTCCAAGAGTTGGCAGATGTGGTCTGGTGTGAGTTTGGTCCTTTCAGGTAGAGATGCATCCTCCAGCAGTCTCTGCCTCACAGCTGAAACAGCCTCAGCTTTGGGGATGCAGGTGAACAATGATGTCACATCAAATAACACATCAAAAATCTTATATGTTCTCCACATGGTGGTCAATCAATCAATCAATTTTATTTATATAGCGCCAAATCACAACAAACAGTTGCCCCAAGGCGCTTTATATTGTAAGGCAAGGGCATACAATAATTATGTAAAAACCCCAACGGTCAAAACGACCCCCTGTGAGCAAGCACTTGGCGACAGTGGTAAGGAAACACTCCCTTTTAACAGGAAGAAACCTCCAGCAGAACCAGGCTCAGGGAGGGGCAGTCTTCTGCTGGGACTGGTTGTGGCTGAGGGAGAGAACCAGGAAAAAGACATGCTGTGGAGGGGAGCAGAGATCAATCACTAATGATTAAATGCAGAGTGGTGCATACAGAGCAAAAAGAGAAAGAAACACTCAGTGCATCATGGGAACCCCCCAGCAGTCTAAGTCTATAGCAGCATAACTAAGGGATGGTTCAGGGTCACTTGATCCAGCCCTAACTATAAGCTTTAGCAAAAAGGAAAGTTTTAAGCCTAATCTTAAAAGTAGAGAGGGTGTCTGTCTCCCTGATCCGAAATGGGAGGTGGTTCCACAGGAGAGGAGCCTGAAAGCTGAAGCTCTGCCTCCCATTCTAGGGTTTGTAAGAGTACAAACCCTAGGAACTACAAGTAAGCCTGCAGTCAGAGCGAAGCGCTCTGTTGGGGTGATATGGTACTATGAGGTCCCTAAAATAAGATGGGACCTGATAATTCAAAACCTTATAAGTAAGAAAAAGAATTTTAAATTCTATTCTAGAATTAACAGGAAGCCAATGAAGAGAGGCCAATATGGGTGAGATATGCTCTCTCCTTCTAGTCCCCGTTAGTACTCTAGCTGCAGCATTTTGAATTAACTGAAGGCTTTTCAGGGAACTTTTAGGACAACCTGATAATAATGAATTACAATAGTCCAGCCTAGAGGAAATAAATGCATGAATTAGTTTTTCAGCATCACTCTGAGACAAGACCTTTCTAATTTTAGAGCTATTGCGTAAATGCAAAAAAGCAGTCCTACATATTTGTTTAATATGCGCATTGAATGACATATCCTGATCAAAAATGACTCCAAGATTTCTCACAGTATTACTAGAGGTCAGGGTAATGCCATCCAGAGTAAGGATCTGGTTAGACACCATGTTTCTAAGATTTGTGGGGCCAAGTACAATAACTTCAGTTTTATCTGAGTTTAAAAGCAGGAAATTAGAGGTCATCCATGTCTTTATGTCTGTAAGACAATCCTGCAGTTTAGCTAATTGGTGTGTGTCCTCTGGCTTCATGGATAGATAAAGCTGGGTATCATCTGCGTAACAATGAAAATTTAAGCAATGCCGTCTAATAATACTGCCTAAGGGAAGCATGTATAAAGTGAATACAATTGGTCCTAGCACAGAACCTTGTGGAACTCCATAATTAACCTTAGTCTGTGAAGAAGATTCCCCATTTACATGAACAAATTGTAATCTATTAGATAAATATGATTCAAACCACTGCAGCGCAGTGCCTTTAATACCTATGGCATGCTCTAATCTCTGTAATAAAATTTTATGGCCAACAGTATCAAAAGCAGCACTGAGGTCTAACAGAACAAGCACAGAGATGAGTCCACTGTCTGAGGCCATAAGAAGATCATTTGTAACCTTCACTAATGCTGTTTCTGTACTATGATGAATTCTAAAACCTGACTGAAACTCTTCAAATAGACCATTCCTTTGCAGATGATCAGTTAGCTGTCTACCTGAAAGGACCAAACTCACACCAGACCACATCTGCCAACTCTTGGAGATCTGTCTTAACACCACATATTTCCTGTTTAGGGGGAATTACTACAGGCAGATCCATGGTTGTGTGATGGGATCTCCGGTATCCCCCATTGTGGACAATCTGTACATAGAGCTAGTGGAGAAGAGAGCCTTGATGTCGTTCACGGGCATCTCTCCCAGTCACTGGTTCAGATATGTCGATGACACACGGGTTAAAATCAAGGACAGGAAGTTAAGGACTTACAGAGCACATCAACTTGGTGGACTCCAATATCAAGATCACACGTGAGGATGCCAGAAACAGCCATTTAGCCTTCTTGGACTGTGATGTTATGATTGGAGAGAACAGGCAGCTCCAGACAGGGGTTTACAGAAAACCCACTCACACTTACCAATATCTGCCTTCAGCTTTCAGGCTCTTCTCCTTTGGAAACAGCTCCCAATTCGGATCAGGGAGACAGACACCCTCTCTACTTTTAAGATTAGGCTTAAAACTTTCCTTTTTGCTAAAGCTTATAGTTAGGGCTGGATCAGGTGACCCTGAACCATCCCTTAGTTATGCTGCTATAGACTTAGACTGCTGGGGGGTTCCCATGATGCACTGAGTGTTTCTTTCTCTTTTTGCTCTGTATACACCACTCTGTTTTTAGTCATTAGTGATTGATCTCTGCTGTCTTCCACAGCATGTCTTTTTCCTGATTCTCTCCCCTCAGCCCCAACCAGTCCCAGCAGAAGACTGCCCCTCCCTGAGCCTGGTTCTGCTGGAGGTTTCTTCCTGTTAAAAGGGAGTTTTTCCTTCCCACTGTCGCCAAGTGCTTGCTCACAGGTGGTCGTTTTGACCGTTGGGGTTTTTCTGTAATTATTGTATGGCTTTTGCCTTGCAATATAAAGTGCCTTGGGGCAACTGTTGTTGTGATTTGGCGCTATATAAATAAAATTGATTTGATCTGCTCTTTGGCTCAAACCACCCCCTTGAACACAAGCTCAGGGTGATCAGGACTCTTCAACACAGAGCCCTACAGGTTCCCACAACTACAGAGGGAAGGGCTAAAGAACAACAACTTGTCCGGAAAGCCCTCACAATATGTGGATACCCACGATGGTCCCTGGATAAAGTGCCGAAGTCCCAGAGAACAAAGAGACCAGACAGACAGGAGATGAAGACAAGAAGAAGAGGAGTGTCTGTCCCTTATTTAGCAGGAGTAGGGGAAAAACTACAGAGGATCTTCAGACAGCACAAAATCCCAGTTTACTTTAAACCTGTTAACACCTTGAGACAGAAATTAGTTCACCCTAAGGACAGGATCCCTATTTACAAACAGAGCAATGTAGTGTATTCTATCAGATGTCAGGAAAACTGTAACGAACACTACATAGGTGAGACTAAGCAGCCGTTGCACAAAAGGCTATACCAGCACTGCAGAGAGGGCGCTGGTGGACCTCAGTCTGCAGTTCATCTCCACCTTGAAGACACTAACCACACGTTTGAGGACAAGGAAGTTATAATCTTAGCCAGAGAGAAGAAATGGTTTGACAGAGGGGTGAAGGAGGCATTGTATGTGAAACAGTTGAAGCACAGTCTTAACCGGGGAGTGGGTCTGAGACACACTCTGTCCCCTGTTTACAATGGGGTACTCAGGTCAAAGCAGTTTCAGTCTTTTGTTCATGGTCATGAGTCATTCACGTCATCAGGACAGCCGTTAGGAGAGGCGTCAGTCCCATCGTTAGGAGGAACACCTACCCTGTCATTAGGAGGGTGCTAACTAGAGCACAATAGGTGATAATTAAAGCAATTGTTTAGTCACTAGCCAATAGCAGTCTGCCTCTCAGTAGGAGGGGTGTGGTTAGGTTTAAAACTCCAGCTTTTGTGGCTCCTGTTTGTTCTTCTCTACAAGGGTCAAGACTACCAGAGCAAGAATTTTAGCTGAGGAAGCTTCTGCAATTTGAAGTGAAACATCCTCGCGTCAAGCAACCCAGTCCAGTCGAAGATTCAAGCTTCTCTACTATGGAAACCACCTGGACAACTGAGAGCCTTCACAGAAACATAGATATATATATGTGTGTGTGTGTGTGTGTGTATGTGCATATATATATATATATATATATATTATGGTAAAATGGGTGTGTGTATATAAGCTTTTGCTTCTGCCTACACCCTTTCAGCCACATGTGCTACTGTAACATTTTTTTTATATGGAATTTTGTGTGCTGAATAAATCATTCATTTATTCATTGAATGGCCACACATTTTCTAAGTGCCATGCGAGCGATGTTAGATGTTCATAAGTGTCGCCTGGAATATGGCCGCCATCTGTCGCGAGAGGGTGCGATGGGTTCGCACAGCGCACACTTTGTCTTTCAGGCGCTTGTGTGCACAAATAGTTGTAGCAACAGGTGTATGAGGCGTTGGAGGCAGAGATGACATTACATGGTTTGCACACAATTCCTACATAATGCGCACTAAGTGTGCACTTCGTCCAAACTTCGCACTATATGTGAAGGGGCCCTAAAATATGGAAACGTGCAGCAGAGGATGATGGGGCATGAGTCAACTGCAAAACTTTGCACAGACATTCTTTGACTCCTATGTTCAAAGTCAAACCAGCCAACCTGTCTGTTGTTGCCTCAGAGAGTAACAGCTAGTTACTGACGGCTCAACAGACATCCTCAACATTAAAACAAACCAAAAAATTGTCCTTTTAGTCTTTGTTGAATTTTGCAGCAGTTGAATGATGTTACAGGGAAAGATAATTGAACCTTTATTTAACCAGGTTAGTCCCATTGAGATCGTGATCTGTTTTACAAGGGAGACCTGGACAATTATAAAGTTTCCAATTCACCAAACCTGCATGTCTTTAAATGTTCCATACATGAACGAGAGTTGAAGAAGAGAGTGCAGGCAGGGTGGAGTGGGTGGAGAAAGGTGGCAGGAGTGATTTGTGACCAAAGAATATGAGCAAGAGTGAAGGGGAAAGCCTACAAGACAGTAGTGAGACCAGCTATGTTGGACGGCTTAGAGATGGTGGCACTAACAAAAAGACAGGAGGCGGAGCTGGACGTGGCAGAGCTTTGGGAGTGATGAGAATGGACAGGATTAGGAATGAACATATCAGAGGGACAGCTCAGGTGGGACGGTTTGGAGACAAAGTCAGAGAGGTGAGATTGAGATGGTTTGGACATGAGGAGAGATCCAGGGTATATAGGGAGAAGGATGCTGAGGATGGAGCCACCAGCCAGGAGGAGAAGAGGGAGGACAAAGAGGAGGTTTATGGAAGTGCTGAGGGAGGACATGCAGGTGGTTGGTGTGACAGAGGACAGGGTGAGATGGAAACAATTGATCTGCTGTAGGGCCACCCAACGGGAGCAGCAGGAAAATCAAATCAAATTTAATAGTTTCAATAGCGCCAACTCATTATGAGATCACCTCAAGGCGCTTTACACAACACAATACTGAAAACAGAGAAAAGATTGAATAAAAAGTTAAAAACACAATAAAACGACAAAACATAAGAGAACAAGAATAAAAACACATAATAACACAATAAAACTAATGATAAAACAAGGAAAAGAAATGGGTTTTCAGTCTCGATTTAAAAGTCTCCACATTAGGGCCTTATTAGCTCAGGACCTGAGCTGGGATTTAGGGCTTGACCTATTTTTCCTGTTTTTCTTGTTGTTTAATGCTGACAAATTATACTGTATTTCTTGTCTTTCTGATGCTTGATTCTGTTTTTTCTCTCTGTTTAAGGTGCAGCTCCATCCAGAGATGGGTGTGGTATTTGTGCTGGAGACCCTCCTGTCTTGTGCACCAACAGCTTTTTTTGAGGTTTCTTCCTCAGAGGGAGTTTTTCCTTACCACTGTTGCTCTAGGAGTTAGTAAGGTTAGACCTTACTTGTGCTATATAAATGAAAATAAATTGAGGTGCATGATAGGTAAGTCCATGAACAATTTTAAAGGTCAATAACAGAACTTTAAAATCTGATCTCACTGGGACAGGAAGCAAGTGAAGAGACACCAAAATAGGCATAATGTGGTCAAACTTTCTGCCTCGAGTCAATAGTCTGGCAGTAGCATTTTGAACCAGTTGAAGACCCCTAATGTTGGACTGTGGCAAACCAGAAAACAGAGCATTACAATAGCCCAATCTTGAAGAAACAAATGCATGAATCAGGGTCTCAGCATCAGCCAAAGACAGGATGGGACGAATCTTTGCTATATTTCGGAAATGGAAGAAAGCAGTCCTCATAATGTCTCTAATGTGGAGGTCAAAAGACACAACAGGATCAAAAATTACCCCAAGATTCCTCACTTTGTCCATATGATGTTTAACACACGAACCGAAGCTAAACGCTAGATAATGAAATTGATGCCAATGCCTCACTGGACCAAGAACCATCATTTCAGTCTTATCACAATTTAAACGTAGGAAGTAACTAGACATCAAACTTCTCACTGATGCAAGGCAATCTTCTAAAGATTTTATGTAAGTGATATTACCAGCAGTTATCAGCATATGCAGTTGAGTATCATCAGCATATCAATAAACAATGAAGAAGAAGAAGGTTTCAAAACTGAATCTGAGCTTCACGTGACATACAAAGCACCAATCAAATGACAAGGATCCACTAAACCGTTATATAAAATCATCATGTCACCATGACAGCAGTGCCATGGTACTTACCTGGTTGATGATGAAAACACCATAGTCCATTTGCTGTCGCTGCAGGATGGGGTGCAGGTAGTACAGCCAGTACTTCAGGTGTTCATTACGATTACGAAAGGGGATGATGATGGCCACCTTCTGCAGCGCCATGCAGTCTTTGGGTCGGTAACGTCCACCCATCAGCACGTTGGGGTTTTCCTTTTTGATCTTCTCTAAACTGACTTGAATATCAAACTCCACCCATAGAGGACCAACTGTGTCCCGGATGAAACATAAAAAAAGAACAGCGGTGTTTGGAGATATGTGTCAATAAATACATCAACACAGTTGGTTGTGATAACAGCTGATAGACACATTTCACATCACACGGTCAAAGCATTGCTCCAACAGTGTTCAAGAGCCTGCTGGAGCAAGGCCGAGAGTTTCACCACAACACAATCATCTACTCTCCAGTTTACGTCAGCAGAATCATCAGTTTCAGGGTATGCTGCAACAGCATCATAAGTTTTAGACTATGCCACAGCAGCACCATCAGTTTTAGAGTATGGTGCAACAACACCTTCAGTTTTAGAGTGCACTGCAGTAGGATGATCGGTTTCAGAGTATGCTGCAGCAACACCTTCAGTTTTAGAGTGCACTGCAGTAGGATGATCGGTTTCAGAGTATGCTGCAACAACGCCATCAGTTTTAGAGCATGCTGCAGCAACAGCATCAGTTTTAGACTATGCTGCAGCAGCACCATAAGTTTTACAATATGGTGCAGCAACACTATCAGTTTTAGAGTATGCTGCAAATGCACCTTCACTTTTACAGTATGCTGCAGCAGCATGATCGGTTTCAGATTATGCTACAGCAGCACCATCAGTTTTACAGTATGCTGCAGGAGTTTTTCTGTGAAGGCTCTCAGTTGTCCAGGTGGTTTCCATAGTAGGGAAGCTTGAGTCTTCGACTGGACTGGGTTGCTTGACGCGAGGACGTTTCGCTTCAAATCGCAGCAGCGTCCTCAGCTAAAATTCTTGCTCTGGTAGTCTGACTTTTGTCTTGACTCTTGTAGAGAAGAATAACAGAAGCCACAAAAGCTGGCATTTTAAACCTAACCAGACCCATCTTACTGAGAGGCAGACTGCTATTGGCTACTGACTAAACAATTGCTCTAATTAGCACCTATTGTGATCTAGTTACGACGGTAACTTTGGTTTTTACGTAATTATTGTATGGCCTTGCCTTACAATATAAAGCGCCTTGGGGCAACTGTTTGTTGTGATTTGGCGCTATATAAATAAAATTGATTGATTGATTGATTGATAGTTAGCACCCTCCTAATGACAGGGCAGCTGTCCCTCCTAAAGATGGGACTGATGGCTCTCCTCACGACATGAGTGACTCATTACCATGAACAAAAGACTGAAACTGCTTTGACCTGAGGACCCCATTGTAAACAGGGGACAAAGCGTGTCTCAGACCCCCTCCCCGGTTAAGGCTGGTTTTCAGCTGTTTCACATACAATGCCTCCTTCACTCCCCTCTCAAACCATTTATTTTCTCTGGCTAAGATTTTAACTTGTCCTCAAACGTGTGATAAGTGTCTTTAAGGTGGAGATGAACTGCAGACTGAGGTCCACTGGCGCCCTCTCTGCAGTGCTGGTGGAGCCTTTTGTGCAACGGCTGCTTAGTCTCACCTATGTAGTGTTCCTGATAAATAAGGGAGAGACTCTCTTCTTCTTGACTCAGTCTCCTGTCTGTCTGGTCTTTTTGTTCTTTGGGATTTCTGCACTTTATCCAGGGACCATTGTGGGTACCCACATACTGTGAGGGTTTTCCGGACATGTTGTTGTTCTTTTGCCCTTCCCTTTGTAGTTGTGGGCACCTGTAGGGCTCTGTGTTGAAGAGTCCTGATCACCCTGAGCTTGTGTTCAAGGGGGTGGTTTGAGCCAAAGAGCAGATATTGGTCAGTGTGAGTGGGTTTTCTGTAAACCCCTGTCTGGAGCTGCATGTTCTCTCCAGTCGTAACATCACAGTCCAAGAAGGCTAAATGGTTGTTTCTGGCATCCTCAAGTATGAAAACCCTCAACTTCCTTTTGCTTGATTTAGAGATGGTGGTGCTAACAAAAAGACAGGAGGCAGAGCTTTGTTGCTTGATTTTAACCCATGTGTCATCGACATATCTGAACCAGTGACTGGGAGCGATGCCCGTGAATGATGCCAAGGCTCTCTTCTCCACAAGCTCCATGTGCAGATTGGCCACAATGGGGGATACCGGAGACCCCATCGCACAACCATGGATCTGTCTGTAGTAATTCCCCCTAAACAGAGCATTTACAGAGCATATCAACTTGGTGGACTCCAATATCAAGTTCACACATGAGGATGCCAGAAACAACCATTTAGCCTTCTTGGACTGTGATGTTACGATTGGAGAGAACAGGCAGCTCCAGACAGGGGTTTACAGTTGCTGCAGGAGCATCATCAGTTTTATAACCCTGAAAACTTGCTAAAACAGTTATAACAAATAATCCGTGTCTGTTACGTTTAATCTGCGTGGAATTTAATAAACGCAAACCGAATTTCAGACATATTATATATATTAGTCTCGAACAAAGAGGACAAACAGTGTTGCAAAGAACAATATTCAAGACATTAAAGAGTAAACTTCACTTTCCTCCAGAACGACATGATCAGGAAGCGATTGTAGCTCACAGCAGCTCCCATTGAAAATAATGGAGAGACAGACTGTGATTCTCCCATGTTTACATAAAACAAACGGAATAACGTCTAAAAACCCAGAAAATATATTTCCGAGAGTTTTAGCCACAATATAAAAATAGTTTTATGCTGCAATGTTAATGGTGTTGTCCGTGTGCAGCAGTTAGACTGCAGCATGATCAGAGCATCTCAATGCAGTTCTCAATGTTACTGTTATTTCGCAGTGCGGCAACCTCTCAGAGGTTTTGCAGGATTTGACACTTCAATAGGGAGAATAGCCAACATTTATGTGTCAAGACAATATTGAGTGCACCTTTTACAATATAATAAAACATGTGCACAATATAATAAAATGTGCGCACAACATCATAAAACATGCGCACAATATAATAAAATGAGTGCACATTCTCTCCACATACAAAATATTTTGCGATGACACGTCCAGGGCTCCGTAAAAATGCCTGTTTTTACAAATAAAAAATGGAATATTTTACAAAAGCACATTTATCTGTAAACACCAACACACGACACACGTCACATTAACGTGTTGGTTTACATAAAGAATGACTCAACCAATCAGTGTTTAGCAGAAGAGGCACATTTTACCCAGAATCCTTTGCGATCTGTCTGTGTTTTTTACAAAACTTCAGAATTAGTGCATTATTCAACATTAAAAGATATATGTTATATTTTAACTTTGTACAAATGACAGAACTGACATTAGTGGAGTTATTCTATTAGTATTCATTTTATTTATACACCAAACCATAACTCAGCATTGCTCCATTTTCCAAGACCTCCGCCTGACCGGAGCATTGTGATTGGGTAGTGTGTAAAATGGTATTTTGTGTGTCCATCATGTCCACATCACGAACTAAAATAAGTTGTAGCGACTGCATACAGACTGGCCATGAATAAAGCCTTTTTATTACATCTTCTTTGCATCTGATTTGCGGCGGATGCAAATCAGATGCACTGTGTTCACAGCTGGACGCCGTTCTTTGTTCTACCGGATGCCACGCGCTCTGTGCTGGATGCTGCCTATATAAAATAATTATTTCATGGCGGATTAATAATTTTATTCTGCAAATTGCCTGTTGAAAACAGCTCTAATCACCTCCTGAATCACAGAGGGCGCTGTAGCTGGGCCGTTTTAGCGTGCACGCGCGTGAACTGGGCCATTCGGTAACCGCAGCCGCAGAGCTCCGTGGCCACTGAGAGAAATTTTTATCTTTTTAATGACTTGGATTCTTTGCGGGTCCCGCATCCGTCCCGCAACGGTAACACCGGAGGCAGTGAGCGAAGAAAGGGTTAGTGTTCTGCGTGTGTCTGTTTATAATCTTCTCACCCAGAAGAAAAAACAGCAGCAACAACTACCCATAACTGTGTTCTTCACTCGGAAAAAGACACCTGCACTGAGGTGTCACTCAGTGGAAAAAGATGCTGCGGAGCGGCGCCAGGACGAAGAGGCGCGATCAGAGGAACTGTGAAATACTGGTCAGTCACTATTAATAATTTCTTATGTGTCCAACCTCGTAGGTTGATCGTTAAAATTAAATTCGTTAGTTCTAAAAGCCATCATAATTATTTATAGGAAAATGTTCTGTTTTTATTTCTCAAACAAATGTTTGGTCCTGAAAACAGGTTTTGATCTTTGGTTTCATTCTATAATACTGGACTTATTTTTCTACTAAGGTTTGAACTTTGAAAGTGTTTGAGAGAAAAGTGAGAAAATGTTAATGCCTGTTTGAGAAAAGTGTATCAAGTGTGTAGTGAGGGGTTTTACAGCCTTAAAACATCTATAATAATTGTAAAAAATAATGCTGACTACTTCGCGGATTTCACCTATCGCGGGTTATTTTTAAAACGTAACTCCCGCGATAAACGAGGGACCACTGTATACTGCAGTAGCATGATCAATTTCAGAGTATGCTACAGCAACACCATCGGTTTTAGAGTATGGTGCAACACCTTCAGTTTTTGAGTGCACTGCAGTAGCACGATCGGTTTCATAGCATGCTGCAACAACACCATCAGTTTTAGACTATCCTGCAGCAGCACCATCACCTTTACAGTATGCTGCAACAGCACCATCAGTTTCTGAGTATGCTGCAGCAGCATGATCAGGTTCGGAGTATGCTGCAACAACACTATCACTTCCAGACTATGCCGCAACAGCACTATCAGTTTTAGAGTATGCTGCAGCAGCACCATCACCTTTACAGTATGCTGGAACAGCACCATCAGTTTCTGAGTATGCTGCAGCAGCATGATCAGGTTTGGAGTACGCTGCAACAACACTATCACTTCCAGACTATGCTGCAGCAGCACTATCAGTTTTAGAGTTGTGGCACTGACAAGATTTTCAATTAATTCTGGCCCTGCGCCCCACGGTGCCAGATTGACCTCTTGATGCCCTGCCTGTTGCACCAATAACTGTTTGCCTTTTATCTCATTCGTTGAATTTTTATTTATTTATTTTTTCTGGTTCTCTTTTCTGTCTGTGGTCTTCTGTCAGTCCTGTTGTTATGTCTCTGCCTGTCCACTTTGAAGTGTTTCTTCACTGCCCTGCAGTTCCAATACTTTGACTGGGTTACTGGTTAAACACAGTTCTTCTTTATTTATGTATTTTGGGCTCATTTCCTTGTGGGTCTCAACAGTCTGTCAATGTTTAATTCTGTTGCTTCTTTTAAGGTCAAAGTTGGAATAGTTTTGATTGCATGATGATTTTCTCTGAATTGAGCTCGTTTGTATAATTTGTGCTTATTTTCATTTTTTGTGTGTCTTATGTGAGCTTGTGCTGGAGGTTGAGAGGTACCGACTAGAGATAGTCAGGCTCACCTCCATGCACAGCTTGGGCTCTGGTACCCAACTCCTGGAGAGGGGCTGGATGCTCCACTTTTCTGCCGTTGCTCACGGGGAGAGGCGGCGAGCTGGGGTAGCATTTCTTATTGCTCCCCAGCTCAGTCGCCATGTGTTGGAGTTCACCCCGGTGAAGGAGAGGGTCGTGTCCCTACGCCTTCGGGTTGGGGACAGGTCTCTCACTGTTGTCTCAGCCTATGGGCCAAGCAGCAGTGCAGAGTACCCAACCTTCTTGGAGTCTCTGTGTAGGGGTACCGGGGACTCCATTGTTTTCCTAGGGGACTTCAACACCCACGTGGGTGGCGACAGTGAGACCTGGAGGGGCGTGATTGGGAAGCACGGCCTCCCCGATCTGAACCCGAGTGGTGTTCAGTTGTTGGACTTCTGTGCGAGTCACAGTTTGTCCATCATGAGCACCATGTTCGAGCACAGGGGTGTCCATAAGTGCACATGGCATCAGGACACCTTGAGCCAGAGGTCAATGATCGACTTTGTAGTCATATCATCTGACCTTCGGCCACGTGTCTCGGACACTCGGGTAAAGAGAGGGGCTGAGCTGTCGACCAATCACCACCTGGTGGTGAGTTGGATCCGCTAGGAGGGGAGGAAGCTGATCAGACCTGGCAGGCCCAAATGTATCGTGAGGGTCTGCTGGGAACGACTGGTGGAACCCTCTGTCAGCGAGGTCTTCAAGTCCCACCTCCGGGAGAGGTTGGAGACATGGAGTCCGAGTGGACCATGTTCTCCACCTCCATTGTCAACACGGCCACCTGCAGCTGTGGTCACAAGGTCTCTGGTGCCTGTTGCAGCGGCAATCCCCGAACCCGGTGGTGGACGCAGGAAGTAAGGGATGCCATCAAGCTGAAGAAGGAGTCCTACTTGTCTTTGTTGGTAGGTGGGACCCCAGAGGCAGCTGACAGGCAGGCCAAGCGTGTTGCAGCCTGTATGGTTGCAGACGCAAAACTCGGGTCTGGGAGGAGTTCGGAGAGGCCATGGAGTTGGATTATCAGTCGGCCTCGAAGAAATTCTGGCAAACCGTTCGATGCCTCTCGAGGCGGAAGCAGCTCTCCACCAACACTGTCTATGGCAAGGCTCCGCGGGTGGACAAAATCCGTCCTGAGTACCTTACATCTCTGGATGTTGTGGGACTGTCCTGGTTGACACGTCTCTGCAACATCGCGTGGCGGTCGGGGACAGTACCCCTGGATTGGCAGGCTGGGGTGGTGGTCCCTCTGTTTAAGAAGGGGGACCAGAGGGTGTGTTCCAACTATAGGGGGATAACACTCCTCAGCCTCCCGGTAAGGTCTATTCCAGGGTGCTTGAGAGGAGAATTCAACCGATAGTCGAACCTCGGATTCACGAGGAGCATTGTGGTTTTCATCCTGGTTGCGGCACACTGGACCAGCTCTGCACCCTCTATCGGGTGCTCAAGGGTTCATGGGAGTTCACCCAACCAGTCCACATGTGCTTTGTGGATCTAGAGAAGGTGCTTGACCATGTCCCTCGAGGCGCCCTGTGGGGGGTGCTCTGGGAGTACTGGGTCCGGGATGCTTTGCTAAGGGCTATCCGGTCCCTGTACAACCGCAGCAGGAGCTTGGTTTGCATTGTCGGTAGTAAGACAAACCTGTTTCCAGTGCACATTGGCCTCTGCCAGGGCTGCCCTTTGTCACCGGTTCTGTTCATTACCTTTATGGACAGAATTTCTAGGTGCAGCCAGGGTGTAGAGGGGGTCAGGTTTGGGAACCACAGAATCTCATCTCTGCTGTTTGTGGATGATGTGGTTCTGTTGGCTTCGTCAAACCAGGACCTTCAGCGTGCACTGGGGCAGTTTGCAGCCGAATGTGAAGTGTCTGGGATGAAGATCAGCACCTCCAAATCCGAGGCCATGGTTCTTGACCGGAAAAAGGTGCCTTGCCCTCTTCAGGTTGGTGGGGTGTCCTTGCCTCAGGTGGAGGAGTTTAAGTATCTCGGGATCTTGTTCACGAGTGAGGGACGGATGGAGCGTGAGATCAATAGATGGATCGATGCAGCGTCTGCAGTGATGCTGTCGCTGTATCGGACTGTTGTGGTGAAAAAAGAGCTGAGCAGGGGGGCAAAGCTCTCGATTTACCGATTGATCTACGTTCCGACCCTCAACTATGGTCATGAGATTTGGCTCATGACCGAAAGAACAAAATCGCGAGTACAAGCGGCCGAGATGAGCTTCCTCCGCAGGGTGGCTGGGCGCTCCTTTAGAGATAGGGTGAGGAGCTCTGTTACTCGGTAGGAGCTTGGAGTTGAGCTGCTGCTCCTCCACGTCGAAAGGAGCCAGCTGAGGTGACTCGGGCATCTTTTCTGGATGCCCCCTGGATGCCTCACTGGAGATGTGTTCTGGGCACGTCCCATCGGGAGGAGGCCCCGGGGAAGACCAAGATCACGCTGGAGGGACTACGTCTTTCAGCTGGCTTGGGAACGCCTCGGGTTAGGTCTGTGTGGATCAGGAGGTCTGGGCGGCTTTGCTTGAGCTGCTGCCCCTGCGACCCGGCCAAGGAGAAGCGGAAGAAAATGGATGGATGGATGGTGTGTCATATGGATGTTTATTTTGTTCTTATCTTTTTAAACTGGAAACACTTCTAAATATGCAGCCTGAATTGCTGTATCAGTAAAATTATTATTGCCCACAAGTCAAACCATCATGTCTTCATAAACTCACCCAGCAGGGGAGATGTTTCAGGGCATTTCTCCAGATGTTTGGACTTTGTACCGCCACTGTGCTTCTCTGGATGCACTGGAGATGCTTGCAGATCATCCTGCTGATCTTTGTTCACTTCGACCTGTTTGTCATCCTGGATGCTGAGGACATTCTGGTTATGGTTGGAGGCACTGCTGCTGATGTGACCGATCCAGCTTGCATGCATCCCATTATTAGACTGCTGGTTCTGGACAAAGGTAAACTTGATGTCCATCGACCTGATATAGAAGACCAAGGAGATGCAGATGTGGAGGAAGCAGAGCAGCACCACCACCATGCACATTCGGTTGAGGAGGTGAAAGCTGGAGTGGGTGCCTCTGGCCATCCTGAAAAACACACAACAAAGATTCAACTTCAGTGGAATAAAACATCTCCAGCAGATAATTAAAAATCTTTTTGCTAACTGCTGTGAACTTAATCTGATTTGGTAAAACTGATTTGTTTGTTGTTGGTACCACAGTTTTGCTGCATTTATGGAAAATGAAATGGTCTTTATCTTCTTCTTTTTCTTTTTTTGTCTTCCTTGGGCTTCCTTAGGGGTCACCACAGCAGATCAATCATTTTCATCTCACTATGTTCTCTGTATCTTCCTCTGTCTCAAGAACCACCTGCGTGTCCTCCCTCAGCACATCCATAAACCTCCTCTTTGTCCTCCCTCTTCTCCTCCTGCCTGGTGGCTCCATCCTCAGCATCCTTCTCCCTATATACCTGGGTCCCTTCTCTGCATATGTCCAAACCATCTCAATCTCGCCTCTCTACTCGCACTATAGACAGGGTTGGGAGGGTTAATTTAAAAATGTATTCCTATAGAGTTACTACTTACCTGTTGAAAAATGTAATCAGTAACGTAATCCAAGTACCATAACATTAAAGTAATGTAATTTGATTGCTTTCAATTACTTCTGGATTACTCCAATATCAAATATGCTAATACAGACAAAAGAAACTAAATATAAATAGTCTTGACCACATAGTACAGTTTATTAAGCAAAAATCAAACTGTTTCTTTTCCATGGCATGCTCTGTTTTACTTCACATTATGAATTAAGAGCACCACAATATTGTTTTAAACACACCCAGTGTTCACCTGCTAAATTTTCAACAAAAAATGCCAAACAAATGAAGGATAATGAAAACTCAGGCGTGTGCGGATGAATTTGTAATTAAAAGTGGCAGAACAATATACAAAACAAAAAAGTCTGCTACTTGTTCAGTAAACATAAATTATCTTACTTTAGTCTTTCACATAGCAGTCGCACCATGTTTAACATATCAGTCCACTTATTGAACTTTCAAAATAAGAACAAAAGCATAATGAAAACCATTAAGTAAATCCTGTCAGTAAGGAGGCGTGGTCACCATTTTAATTCCAGGCAAGTTAGTGATTTGTGTGCATAGAAGAAACAGGTGGAATATGCCGGAAAGCTGCGCATGTTGGCAAAGCCACAAACGGAGGAACAAGGGAGACAATATTTCCTTCCATAAGTAAGTGGTTTTGGTTCTTCTTGTCACTTTGTCCAGTGATATTTGGATGATAAACAGCTGTATGTCTCCTGCCGTACCTGTGTCGCCCGACACGGACCATTAACTCTTCACTTATGTCTAGTTGATATTTTCCACTGCTAGACCAATGTCTAGTTAAAATACTTGTCATTAGTGATTAAAATTGTTTGACAAGACTGGGAATTTTTTTGTAAATTTGCACCTTAAAATAATGGGATTATAATGACCCGTGCTGTGCCGCTCACAGTCACACCCACACATAGAGATGTGTACCCACACCACTGACTTCATGAATGAAACTCAGTCAATAAAGGATAATTGTGTAAAAATATAATATATATAAATGTATTGTAATGGTTTTAGGAGCCATGCTGCGCTGAACAGCAGCTGCAGCAGGACGCCTCAGCGCAGCAGCTTGAACAGCGCAGATCCGTGTAACTTTCAACACTAATATTTGGGAATGTGTGTGTGTCAGAGTAAGTTTAATACTTCCCTGACATAATTTAATGTCATTTAATTTTACTGGCTCGATATCCAGGTCAAAATGGCATTTTAACACGTACGAGGTCTGTTAGAAAAGTATCCGACCTTTTTATTTTTTTCAAAAACTATATGGATTTGAATCACGTGTGATTGCATCAGCCAAACTTGAACCTTCATGCGCATGTGTGAGTTTTTTAACGCCTGTCGGTTGCATCATTCGCCTGTGAGCAGGCTTTGTGTGAGCACTGGTCCACCCCTCTCATCGTTTTTTATTGCGAATAAATGTCTGAACGATTTGGAGCTTTGCTGCATCAATTTTTTTCCAGAAACTGTGAGAGACCTCCAGGTGGACACCGTTCGGAAAATTCAGATGGCTTTCAGGGACGATTTTGTGGGGATTACACAGATTAAGGAGTGTTACTGCCGCTTTAAGGACGGCCCACAACTGCTGAGAGCGCGCCGCGGCTTTGTTGATCCGGGACGTCGTCTGACTTTCACAAAAAGGCAGAAGGCATGGACATCAGCACTTTTTCGGCACATTCCACTGTTACAGGAGTTTTTTTCATGGAAAGAAAAGCGGAGGGACGCGCCACGGAGCCGTTCATTATGCAGGACAAAACCACCTCAGTGTTGGTCTCACAGGACGGCTTTGAGATGGCTTTGAGATGGATTCCGGTTGCTTTTCAGTTGTGTGATTATGCGATTGTGATTGTGCATGAGCTGGACATGCCAGAACATGTCCTGTGAGGCTTCATCACAGCGTTGCTTTGCGCCATGCGGCTCCACTGCGATGCGTGGAATTCCGCTCCTCTTTCCATGACAAAAACTCCTGTAACAGTGGAATGTGCCGTTCATTTGTAAACTGGACGCTGTCTTGATCCAGTATGTCGTCTGACTAGCACAGGAATTGTGAAAAGATGTGGACATCAGCACTTTTTTGGCACATTGAGACAGACGTGCGGAGGAGTTCCGCGCGTTGCGATGGAGCCGCATGGCGCAACGCAACGCTGTGATGAAGCCTCACAGGACATGTTCTGGCATGTCCAGCTCATGCACAATCACAATCGCATAATCACACAACTGAAAAGCAACCGGAATCCATCTGAAAGCCATCTCAAAGCTGTCCTGTGAGACCAACACCGAGGTGGTTTTGTCCCGCATAATGAACGGCTCTGTGGCGCATCCCTCCACTTTTCTTTCCATGAAAAAAACTCCTGTAACAGTGGAATGTGCCAAAAAAGTGCTGATGTCCACGCCTTCTGCCTTTTTGTGAAAGTCAGACGACGTCCCAGATCAACAAAGCCACGGCGCGCTCTCAGCAGTTGTGGGCCATCCTTAAAGCGGCAGTAACACTCCTTAATCTGTGTAATCCCCACAAAATCGTCCCTGAAAGCCATCTGAATTTTCCGAACGGTGTCCACCTGGAGGTCCCGTGTAATGAACAGCATAATGTCTCTTTCTCAGCTCTTGCACCATTCGGAAGATTCAGATGGCTTTCGGTGGCTTTTCAGTCGTGTGACTATCCGAGAAATTGTGGATGAGCTGGACATGCCACAACATGTCCTGTGAGGCTTCATCATGGTGTTGCTCTTTGTCCCGCACCATGAGCGGCTCCGTCCCAACGCGCGAATTCCTCCGCACGTCTTTTCATGACAAAAACTTCTGTAACAGTGGAATGTGCCGAAAAAGTGGTATGTCCACTTCTTCTGCCATTTCTGTAGTAGTCAGACGACGTCCCGGATCAACACAGCGTTCAGTTTGGAAATGATCTGGTCGTTTCAGCCTGTCGATCGCCGCTCGGAGCGCGGCGCGCCCTCCGCCATTGTGTGCCATCTTTAAACCGGTTGTAACACTCCTTAATCTGTGTGATCCCCATAGAATCGTCCCTGAAAGCCTTCTGAATCTTCTGAATGGTGTCCACCTGGCTGTCTCTCACAGTTTCTGGAAAAATTTGATGCAGCAAAGCTCCAAATCGTTCAGACATTTTCCTCACAATAAAAATCTGACGAGGAGGGTGGACCACTGCTCACTCAAAGCATGCTCACAGGCGAATGACGCAACAGACAGGCGTGAAAAAAACTCATGCATGTGCATGAAGGTTCAAGCTTGGCTGATGCAAGCGCACATGATTCAAATCCATATAGTTTTTTAAAAAAAATAAAAAGGTCAGATAGTTTTCTAACAGACCTCGTATTCCGTTACTCCCCAAGCCTGACTATAGATCACAATGTTGTCTGCAAACAACATAGTCCACGGAGATTCCTGTCTGATCTCAGTCAACCTGTCTGTCACCACTGAAAACAAGAAAGGACTTAGAGCTAATTCTTGGTGTAATTCCACCTCCACCTTGAATGGATCTGTCATTCCTACTGTGCATCTCACTATCACGCTGTCCTTATACATGTCCTGCACTACCCTCACATACTTCTCTGCCACTTCAGACATCCTCATACAATACCACAACTTTTCTCTTGGCACCCTGTGACTGTTTTGTGAACTTTTCAAAACTTTTCCTAATCCACGAACACACAATGTAACTTCTTCTGGCCTTGTCTACACTTCTCCATCTATAGTCTCAGAGCAAACATTGTATCTGTAGTGCTCTTTCTCAACATAAAAAACATATTGCTGCTTGCAAATCTCCACCTGTTTTCTAAGCCTCACAAAGCTCAGACTATCCCAATTCTTTTTCTCCCAGCTCTTCCTCCGTATACTTCCCTGACATCCTCATTCCACCACCAAATCTCCTTGTTTTGTTTCCTCTGTACCTTCCCAGCTGTCTCCCTCAGCATAACTATAATTTTCAAGTCATCCAGTATCATTTCAACCAACATCCATTGTCCTTCTAACCTTCTCCTTGGAGGCACAAGACTGTTTCCACTATCTGATCTTTGTTTCACATTTTTTAAAATCATATTTACCATGGAGACAAATAAATAAGCCTCTAATGTTCCTCTCTTGGTTGTGGAAATAATCAGAGCCAAAGTTTCCCTGGACAAAAGAATGTCAAATTCATTCACTCTATCGGCTTTGCTCAAAAAGTAAATGAGTCCACCCACCACTTTAATCATATTTTAGATCTTGTTCTGACTTATGGTATGGAAATAGAAGACTTAACAGTATTCCCTGAAAACTCCCTTTTGTCTGATCATTTTTTAATAACATTTACATTTACCCTGATGGACTACCCTGCAGTGGGGAATAAGTTTCATTACACTAGAAGTCTTTCAGAAAGCGCTGTAACTAGGTTTAAGGATATGATTCCTTCTTTATGTTCTCTAATGTCATATACCAACACAGAGCAGAGTAGCTACCTAAACTCTGTAAGGGAGTTAGAGTATCTTGTCAATAGTTTTACATCCTCATTGAAGACAACTTTGGATGCTGTAGCTCCTCTGAAAAAGAGAGCTTTAAATCAGAAGTGTCTGACTCCGTGGTATAACTCACAAACTCGTAGCTTAAAGCTGATAACCCGTAAGTTGGAGAGGAAATGGCGTCTCACTAATTTAGAAGATCTTCACTTAGCCTGGAAAAAGAGTTTGTTGCTCTATAAGAAAGCCCTTCGTGAAGCTAGGACATCTTTCTACTCATCACTAATTGAAGAAAATAAGAACAACCCCAGGTTTCTTTTCAGCACTGTAGCCAGGCTGACAAAGAGTCAGAGCTCTATTGAGCTGAGTATTCCATTAACTTTAACTAGTAATGACTTCATGACTTTCTTTGCTAACAAAATTTTGACTATTAGAGAAAAAATTACTCATAACTATCCCAAAGATGTATCGTTATCTTTGGCTGCTTTCAGTGATGCCGGTATTTGGTTAGACTCTTTCTCTCCGATTGTTCTGTCTGAGTTATTTTCATTAGTTACTTCATCCAAACCATCAACATGCTTATTAGACCCCATTCCTGCCAGGCTGCTCAAGGAAGTCCTACCATTATTTAATGCTTCAATCTTAAATATGATCAATCTATCTTTGTTAGTTGGTTATGTACCACAGGCCTTTAAGGTGGCAGTAATTAAACCATTACTTAAAAAGCCATCACTTGACCCAGCTATCTTAGCTAATTATAGGCCAATCTCCAACCTTCCTTTTCTCTCAAAGATTCTTGAGAGGGTAGTTGTAAAACAGCTAACTGATCACCTGCAGAGGAATGGTCTATTTGAAGAGTTTCAGTCAGGTTTTAGAATTCATCATAGTACAGAAACAGCATTAGTGAAGGTTACAAATGATCTTCTTATGGCTTCGGACAGTGGACTTATCTCTGTGCTTGTTCTGTTGGACCTCAGTGCTGCTTTTGATACTGTTGACCATAAAATTTTATTACAGAGATTAGAGCATGTCATAGGTATTAAAGGCATTGCGCTGCGGTGGTTTGAATCATATTTGTCTAATAGATTACAGTTTGTTCATGTAAATGGGAATCTTCTTCACAGACTAAAGTTAATTATGGAGTTCCACAAGGTTCTGTGCTAGGACCAATTTTATTCACTTTATACATGCTTCCCTTGGGCAGTATTATTAGACGGTATTGCTTAAATTTTCATTGTTACGCAGATGATACCCAGCTTTATCTATCCATGAAGCCAGAGGATACGCACCAATTAGCTAAACTGCAGGATTGTCTTACAGACATAAAGACATGGATGACCTCTAATTTCCTGCTTTTAAACTCAGATAAAACTGAAGTTATTGTACTTGGCCCCACAAATCTTAGAAGCATGGTGTCTAACCAGATCGTTACTCTGGATGGCATTTCCCTGATCTCTAGTAATACTGTGAGAAATCTTGGAGTTATTTTTGATCAGGATATGTCATTCAAAGCGCATATTAAACAAATATGTAGGACTGCCTTTTTGCATTTACGCAATATCTCTAAAATCAGAAAGGTCTTGTCTCAGAGTGATGCTGAAAAACTAATTCATGCATTTATTTCCTCTAGGCTGGACTATTGTAATTCATTATTATCAGGTTGTCCTAAAAGTTCCCTAAAAAGCCTTCAGTTGGTTCAGAATGCTGCAGCTAGAGTACTGACGGGGACTAGCAGGAGAGAGCATATCTCACCCGTGTTGGCCTCCCTTCATTGGCTTCCTGTTAATGCTAGAATAGAATTTAAAATTCTTCTTCTTACTTATAAGGTTTTGAATAATCAGGTCCCATCTTATCTTAGGGACCTCGTAGTACCATATTACCCCATTAGAGCGCTTCGCTCTCAGACTGCGGGCTTACTTGTAGTTCCTAGGGTTTGTAAGAGTAGAATGGGAGGCAGAGCCTTCAGCTTTCAGGCTCCTCTCCTGTGGAACCAGCTCCCAATTCAGATCAGGGAGACAGATACCCTCTCTACTTTTAAGATTAGGCTTAAAACTTTCCTTTTCGCTAAGGCTTATAGTTAGGGCTGGATCGGGTGACCCTGGACCATCCCTTGGTTATGTTGCTTTAGACGTAGACTGTGTTTCATAATTATTGTATGGCCTTGCCTTGCAATGTGGAGCGCCTTGGGGCAACTGTTTGTTGTGATTTGGCGCTATACAAGAAAAAAGTTGATTGATTGATTGATTGATTCACTATACCTGCTTTCTTCAATCAAGGCTCACATGGGGTGGAGCCTATCCCAGCAGTCATTGGGTGAGAGGCGGGGTTCACCCTGGACCGGATGACAGGCTGTCACAGGGTCACATACAGACAGACAAACATATTCACACTCACACACACACATTCAATTCAGAGTCACCAGTTCATCTAACCTGCATGTCTTTAGAAGTGGGAAGAGACAGATCTCATGGAGGGAACCCATGCAAACACATGGAGAACTTGCAAACTCCGCACAGAAAGGACCAGGCTGGAAGGGAAGCCGGAACTTTCTAGCTGTGAGGCACGAAGACATTGTGCCGCTCCAAAATGGTCTACTAGGACAACAGTGACAACATGAGGCATTTGTGCAGCATACCTTCAAAACAGGAGGCAAAATATTTTCTAACTTCTTAGTTTAAGCCATAAAATCATGTATAAGGGGTGTGGTCTCTGAGTGACAGCTGGTCCGCCTCTCGTAGCCTCTTGTCCTTTCGATGTGTCTGCTAGCTGTCATGGAGACTGTATGTGTAATTTTGAGTATTTTATTACAAACGCATCGAATAACCTGTCTTGTGCACAAATGAGACATATCTCCTGTAATATTTGCGCTGAGTGAAATTCTCGTTTTATTTAATGTTGTACACTAATGTCGTCAGCAACTGTCGGTAGCTTCATCCATTAAATGGTAAATGGACTGCATTTATATAGCACTTTTCCATCTGCATCAGACTGTCTAATGCCTCACATTCTCCCCAATGTCAGGTTGCTGCCATACAAGGCGCTCACTACACACCGGGAGCAATAGGGAATTAAAGACCTTGCCCAAGGGCTCTTATGCCGCGTTCACATCGGGCGCGACCAGACACCACCATCGCCCAGTGTGTCGCTCTGCTTTCGCTGCGAAAATTCGCCCCAGTGCGTCATCAAATAGGAGGAGCTTCCATTCCGCTCGCCAGCTCTGGTTGTCAGTCAAGTTAACATGATGGACCTTGATCACACGGAGCGAGTTGTTGTGGAAAGCTGACAAACATCATGAGACGCTCCCAATTCGGGGAGTATCATTATTTGCTGCAGGAGCTGCGTCTGGATGATGGCCGCTTTCATCGGTCCTTCCGCCTCTGCAGGACCCAGTTTGAGGACCTCCTGTCCCGTTCACGTGCGCACATGTAAACAATAAAAAAAAAACTTTGGGGCTGCTCCTCGCTCTTCCCCAAAAAACTCTGTCATAATTGTGTTTAGAAACCAGTCACCATTTGCTTTATTATACATCTGTGTAGTTAATAAATGAAATAATCTTCGAATGATTCGCTCGCGCATGTGAAAAAGAAACCTCCACTCTCCCTGCTGTGGGGCTGCTGCTCGCTCTTCCCGCAAACTCTGTCATAATTGTGAAATAAAGGACAAAAGGGACATAAGTCCTGCTCACAGGCTGCTACCAGACACAGGACATGTTCACATCTTCAGTCAAACTCCAGACATCTCCATGTCACTACATATTCAGTCCCTGATTGGTCATCGCGGTGCCACAAGACGAAAAAGTTCACATTTTTCAACTTGGGGAGGAGGGCAATGCGACGTGACACAACGCAATATCGTGCCACAAATGCGCCAATTACTAAAAATCGCTTCACTTGTATTGCTTCATTCGCGTCCATCGTGTCGTGCTGCGTGGCTTGGCGCCACAACGCATCCTTCCATAGGGATTTCATGGCAACCTGTCATTGCTGTCGCTCACATAGCGCCTGATGTGAACGCGGCATTAGTGATTTTCCAGTCAGGCTGGGATTTGAACTGAGGATCTTCAGATCTCAAGCCCAATTCCTTAACCACTAGACCATCACCTCCTGTGACTCATAACTTTTAATGTCAATCAATCAATCAACTTTTTTCTTATATAGCGCCAAATCACAACAAACAGTTGCCCCAAGGCGCTGCACATTGCAAGGCAAGGCCATACAATAATTATGAAAAACCCCAACGGTCAAAACGACCCCCTATGAGCAAGCACTTGGCCACAGTGGGAAGGAAAAACTCCCTTTTAACAGGAAGAAACCTCCAGCAGAACCAGGCTCAGGGAGGGGCAGTCTTCTGCTGAGACTGGTTGGGGCTGAGGGAAAGAACCAGGAAAAAGAGATCGATCACTAATGATTAAATGCAGAGTGATGCATACGGAGCAAAAAGAGAAAGAAACAGTGCATCATGGGAACCCCCCCACAGTCTACGTCTAAAGCAACATAACCAAGGGATGGTCCAGGGTCACCCGATCTAGCCCTAACTATAAGCCTTAGCGAAAAGGAAAGTTTTAAGCCTAATCTTAAAAGTAGAGAGGGTATCTGTCTCCCTGATCTGAATTGGGAGCTGGTTCCACAGGAGAGGAGCCTGAAAGCTGAAGGCTCTGCCTCCAACAAACAACATGTCCACAACAAAAGTGGTTCTGAGAACCATTGAACAGTCCCCAAAAATATGATTTAATAAACACCTGAACCACACTCTCATGAGCGCCGCTAGCTTAGCTTATGACAAGCTAAAAGTGAACGCTCTCCTTATGGCCGAACAACTGTCTATTTTCTGGGTCTTCTGTGTTAGCACACACCCACTGCCGACGTGCTTGATGAATTCCTGCTCAAAAACTACTTACCAGATAATTGTGATATATTCCTGTGAGATAATGAGTATATCATCTAAATCAACTGTGAAATTTACCAGTAATAAAATTATAAAGATAACTGAAGTTTTAAGAGTGGCCGTAATAAACATTGACATGATGGAGTTTGATGCTGAAAAGTTCAGAAAGATATCAATCAATCAATCAATCAATTTTTTTATATAGCGCCAAATCACAACAAACAGTTGCCCCAAGGCGCTTTATATTGTAAGGCAAGGCCATACAATAATTATGTAAAACCCCAACGGTCAAAACGACCCCCTGTGAGCAAGCACTTGGCTACAGTGGGAAGGAAAAACTCTCTTTTAACAGGAAGAAACCTCCAGCAGAACCAGGCTCAGGGAGGGGCAGTCTTCTGCTGGGACTGGTTGGGGCTGAGGGAGAGAACCAGGAAAACAGATATGATTGGAATGTTTTGATGACTTGGAGACTTGGGTGATAACTTGGTGTTAAAGTCAGAACAAGAAGCTGCACTGAAGGAGATCAATCTGGGACAAAGAGACACATTCTGTGTGTTGTTGCTCCAACGAGAGCGGCACGCTGAGCAGGATGCACCCGAACATAGGTTAGCCTGTTAGCTTAGCTTGCTCAGGCATCTTCTGTCACACACTGAGCTGTGTTCACGCCATCCCTTCATTCATTTATGGGTTCTTTGTGATGTAGGCGGAGTCAATGCTGCCACTGTTGCCAACATGGCAAAGCCCAGATCTGGACTTCATATCAGCTGTTCTGTGTCTCTGCAGAAAACCTACGGGTGATACCACACAGAGTTTGTCTATGATAGATACAGTCTATGTTTCTCCTGTGTTTGCATGGGTTCCCTCTGGCTCCTCCCACTTCCACAGACATGCAGGTTTGGTGTACTGGTGACTCTAAATTGACCGTAGGTGTGAATGTGTCTATATGTAACCTACAGCAGACTGGCATCCTGTCCAGGGTGAACCCCGCCTCTCACCCTATGACTGCTGGGATAGGCTCCACCCCAGCGACCCTTGATTATGATAAGAGGATTCAGACAATGAATGAAATGGGAAGTAAGAATGCAGAGGATTTCTGGAGGAAACATATTAGGCCAGCCAAGTTGAAAAAAAAAATAACCAAGAGGCATCTTCTTGTTAAAAGGCGGCACCCATGTGGTTTAGGTCATTTCATGTATGCTGAATATGAATATGCCGGATGCCGAGCTGATTTTTGACTTTTAAGGTCATTTACAAGGTCACGAAAACATCAAGGTCAAAGAATTTTTTTTTGTAATTGACATTAAAAAATATACTTAAAATGCGACTTTGGGGTATCCTTGAGGTCATAAATCATAAAAAAGATTACCCTTTTGAATTAAAAATTAAAAATTGAAAAATCATAAAATGGCTGCCATTTTTCAAGATTGCCACCATTTTAGCAAATTTCAGCTTATTGAGTCATTTTTTTGCCTGATTTTAATAATCTTGGTGTCAATTCCTATATTTTTGGCCATGGCAAACCCAGTGGACCAAGCAACAGAATGGATGAATCGTATCTGCAAATTGCACAATGGTATAATAGATATTATACAAAATGAGACAGCCCGAGAAAAGTTTTGCATTACATGGTCAGAGAGATCCAAGATTTCAGAAGAAACTAGGGTCCTCTTTGGAGTAGGAGATGAAGATGCTGTAATGCATCATTCAGACAGTCTACCATCACATACAAATAGGGACATTGAAGATGTGAAGAAGCTCACTTCCACTCTGCAAAAGTTGGATGTGTTCAGAATATCTCGGGTCCCAGTAGATGAAAATACTGAGGATATTTCAGAGGAAGACATCCCCGTGGTGTCTTTGGCAACAAAAGATGCTGCACCTACGGACATTGTCCAAGACCTGTTAAGTGCTGAAGAACGTGGAAAAAAGGCAATGTTAAGCAATGTGAAAGAAAGACTTGGGCAAAGAGGGCGTGGATTTCATGAAAGCATGAAGAAACACAAGTCCAAAACCTTTGCAGATATGTACAAATCAAATGTTTCAAGCAAACAAAACATCCAGAAGACCATAAAAGCTGACTGAAGACTTCTGCAGAGACTTCTAAATGCACTCAGAGGAGGACGCAATGTAGATATGCTTAATATTCTTAAGCATGAGTTGTCACCTGTGTCGCTTTCCTTGGCAAAGCCTGGGGGAGAAATGAATTCAACTGTGAAGGCAGAGATGATTAGCATTCTATCAGCTGGACTTCAAATTCCAAACAAAGTACCACCTCCAAACTTGAAGACATGTGTTCTGATTGATGGACATGCACTGGTCCAAGCACTGGGAAAACCATCAGGTTGTCAAACATTTCATGACTATGGAGAGGCCTTCTTCAAATGTGTTGCCCAACACTTTGATGAAAAAAAAAAACACAAAACACACGAGTAGATGTTGTATTCGATAGGTACATTGGTATTACATCAGTCAAGACAGCAACTCACAAAAAGAGATTGGGCAAAAGAAAACCAATCAGAAAGTTGATTGACAATCCCTTGGTGCCACTTCCACAGGTGTGGAACAGTTTCATTGCCATGGATGAAAATAAGGCAGATCTTGCACAGTTTCTGTCAGAGGTCATCACTGAAAAAGGAAGTGAACTTTCTGAAGGCTATGAGCTAGTCACCAGTGGTGGATTCCCTGAAGCTACAGATGCAAGGTCTACAAAAAGAGATGTCCATGAACTAAAATGTGATCACGAAGAAGCTGACACACGGCTTGTTCTTCACTTATGTGAAGCAGCTAGTAGAGGATATGAGCGTATCCTTGTATTTTGCAGGGATACAGATGTATTTCTGTTGCTTGTTTACTTCAAACCTGATAATGCCACTGAGGTGTGGATGGTATCAGGAACAGCAAGAAAGAGGAAATGCATATGCAAATTTATACTATTTGCCAGAAACTCACAATGACATTGAGGCAAAATCTACTAGGTTTCCATGCTCTGAGTGGATCAGACAAAAAAAAAAAGGCGTTGGAAAATATACCAGGAGCATGCAGAACTTCTCTCTGGCATAGGTCGAGATGGTGATCTTGCCCCTATTGAAGAGTTTGTGTGTTATCTGTATGGTGCTCCACAATAGCCAAGCATAAACCATGCTAGGTTGTACCTATTTGGAAAAGCAAAGGCTGCCTTAGAAATGCTTCCACCAACTCAAGATGTCCTTGAACTCCACAAATGCCATGCTAACTACCAAGCAAAAGTCTGGCTTCAAGCTCACACACAACATATTGATGTTCCTCAACCTGATGATACAAAGGCCTGGACACTCAACAATGAAGGTCTGCAGCCAGTCTGGAGGACACTTGAACCCATTCCATCGACCTGTGTTGAACTGATGACTTGTTCTTGTAAAACAAAGTGCAAAACAGCCAGTTGTTTTTTTTTTTTTTTTTTACAAACAAAACCTTAAATGCATAAATGCATGTGGTTGTGATGCTGCAACCCAGCTGATTGACTGAATTGATGTGCACTTTCTCCTGTCTTTAATAAGAGACACTGTATTAAGCCTCTGTAAAACTACAAGTGTATGTATGCTTTTGCTAAAATATTTAATAAAGATTGTCAAAGTGATATGTTTAAGAATGTATTTGACTTGCTGAGTAGTACTAAAATACATGAAACATGTAACAAAACACTATGTAACATTTTTTAGATAAACCGTTTAATTTTTTATCTGCAGAGAGAACAAAGTAAAGGAAATGTCCTATTAAGCCATTTTTATCACAAAATGAACACTTTAAATCCTTATTATCTAATGCCTACAGGCTAATGAAAGTATCATGAATAGATTTGCCATGGCCAAAAATATAGGAATTGACACCAAGATCATTAAAATCTGGCAAAAAATGACTTATTTAGTTCAAATTTGCTAACGTGGCGGCCATCTTGAAAAAATGGCCTCCATTTTATGATTTTTTAATTTTGACGTTTTAATTCAAAAGAGTAATCATTTTTATGATTTATATCCTCAAGGATACCCAAAAGTCACACTTTAAGTATATTTTTGTAATGTTAATTACAAAAAAAACTTCTTTGACCTTGATGTTTTCATGACCTTGAAAATGACCTTAAAAGTCAAAAATCAGCTCGGCATCCGGCATATTCATATTCAGCATACTTGAAATGAGCTAAATCACATGGGTGCTGACTTTTAACAAGAAGATGCCTCTAACTTTATTTCTAGGCCACTTTTTGGAGTTGGCTGGCCTACTATATGGTGATCACGGCACTGACAGTGCGAGGAGAAAAACCTGAAGGATGTTCTGACCCAGTGCATGCCATCAGAACCAGAACCCACCCTGGATCTGTTTACTGGGTCGAGTATCATCCACACACACACACCTTCCACATGACTTCCTGTTCTTTTATTTTGAATTATCAGAGTATTTTCTCCTCTGTGAAGCTCTTTGAATGATGTCAGCATCTGAGATGTTCAGCGTGAATGAGGTCCTGAATCATGATGTCATCACATATTTATTCAGCAACATCACTGCTGCTTATTGATTAGAAAAGAGTCAAAACCGGTAATAATAACAACAAAAGCTGCTGTGAGTGAAGCCATCAAACAAAGTGTGCTGGAAAAAGAGTGGACTCACCTGAGTCGACGTGTCCCACCCTTCAGACAGCTTTAACTGTCCCTCAGGTTTTGATGGTCCTGTACGTCCCGGCAGCGCCTGTGTCACTCTCAATGCTTCCAGTACTTTTACATAGCTTCTCTTTGCTCTTACTATTTTTCATCTGAGTGAGCAAGCTCGCTGAGCTTCACCTGTGGGTTGAGAAACAGGTTTTGAATGTGGGTGTGGTGATGTTCAAGTGATTCACCTGTTGGAAATGTATGTTGAAAACCAGAACAGGTTTGTCAGGTACATTTGCTTCAACATTTGCTATGAAAACAAAGAACACAAAGCCACCAATCATGCATGAGCTGCTTTGATTTAATGTTATTATTTTGCATTTTTCTAGTCTGAAGAAAGCAAAACATTTATTCTTGTATTCATTCTTTTTCCGTACCCCCTCATTTCAAAAAAATTATTTAGGGTCTGCTTCTTTTTCTTCCCCCTACCAATCAGAATCAGAATCAGAATCAGAATTTCTTTATTGTCCCGTAAAGGGAAATTAATGTTGCAGCAGGAGCACACAAAGGACAAGGTACACAAAGATAACAATATCAACAGTGAAAATAAGACCCCCCCACCAAAAAATAAAAAAAATAAAAATAAAAATAAATAAATAATAATAATAATAATAATAATAATAATAATGATAATAATAATAATAATAATGATAATAATAAAATAAAAACAATAAAAACAATACCCATACAATGTCAAATATTCAATCCAGAGTCCATGCCAAAAACAAAAGTACTGCAAAAATGCAATATGTGGATGTGCAAATAAGCAATAGTAGTGCAAAATAAACAACATCAAAGGCTAATTGCCATTGAGTAATAAAATTGTACTAGGGATAAACGAGACCTGAAATCTTTTAGTCCTCCTCATAGGAGCCCTAAAACGATGGCCTGAGGGCAGAAGCTCAAACTCTTTTTTCAGTGGATGATTAGAACAATCCAGAACAGCATTAGCCTTTCTCAGGACCTGTCTGTTATAGATGGACATTACCTCGGCCTGCTGACTACCTGAGATTTTTCCAGCAGTTTTGACAAGACTGCCAAGATGACTCTTATTTGAACAATTCAAATTTCCAAACCAAGCAACAATACAAAAAGTCAAGACTGATTCAATAAAACTTCTATAAAAAAGAGTCATCATCTCAGAAGAAACCTGGAAGGTTCTCATCTTCCTCAAAAATAACAATCTTTGCTGAACCTTTATGGAGATAACATCAACATGAGGTTCAAAGCAAAGTTTATTATCAAGGACCACACCCAGGTATTTATAGCTCTCCACCATCTCAACATCAGCATTTTTAATAACAAGGCAGCGTCTCTACATCTGGACTTGGTCCCCGGGTGCTGGACTCAAACCAGTGGTTGGGCTGAGAGGGCTAATCAAGATCTAAAAGTTCCCTAAAAAGCCTTCAGTTAATTCACACTAACTGTCAGAATGCTCGTAGCACGGGCCGGGGCGGAGGATTAGCAGCAATCTTCCATTCCAGCTTATTAATTAATCAAAAACCCAGACAGAGCTTTAATTCATTTGAAAGCTTGACTCTTAGTCTTGTCCATCCAAATTGGAAGTCCCAAAAAACAGTTTTATTTGTTATTATCTATCGTCCACCTGGTCGTTACTGTGAGTTTCTCTGTGAATTTTCAGACCTTTTGTCTGACTTGGTGCTTAGCTCAGATAAGATAATTATAGTGGCCGATTTTAACATCCACACAGATGCTGAGAATGACAGCCTCAACACTGCATTTAATCTATTATTAGACTCTATTGGCTTTGCTCAAAATGTAAATGAGTCCACCCACCACTTTAATCATATCTTAGATCTTGTTCTGACTTATGGTATGGAAATAGAAGACTTAACAGTATTCCCTGAAAACTCCCTTCTGTCTGATCATTTCTTAATAACATTACATTTACTCTGATGGACTACCCAGCAGTGGGGAATAAGTTTCATTACACTAGAAGTCTTTCAGAAAGCGCTGTAACTAGGTTTAAGGATATGATTCCTTCTTTATGTTCTCTAATGCCATATACCAACACAGTGCAGAGTAGCTACCTAAACTCTGTAAGTGAGATAGAGTATCTCGTCAGTAGTTTTACATCCTCATTGAAGACAACTTTGGATGCTGTAGCTCCTCTGAAAAAGAGAGCTTTAAATCAGAAGTGTCTGACTCCGTGGTATAACTCACAAACTCGTAGCTTAAAGCAGATAACCCGTAAGTTGGAGAGGAAATGGCGTCTCACTAATTTAGAAGATCTTCACTTAGCCTGGAAAAGAGTCTGTTGCTCTATAAAAAAGCCCTCCGTAAAGCTAGGACATCTTTCTACTCATCACTAATTGAAGAAAATAAGAACAACCCCAGGTTTCTTTTCAGCACTGTAGCCAGGCTGACAAAGAGTCAGGCTCTATTGAGCTGAGTATTCCATTAACTTTAACTAGTAATGACTTCATGACTTTCTTTGCTAACAAAATTTTAACTATTAGAGAAAAAATTACTCATAACCATCCCAAAGACGTATCGTTATCTTTGGCTGCTTTCAGTGATGCCGGTGTTACTTCATCCAAACCATCAACATGTTTATTAGACCCCATTCCTACCAGGCTGCTCAAGGAAAGCCCTACCATATTTAATGCTTCAATCTTAATATGATCAATCTATCTTTGTTAGTTGGCTATGTACCACAGGCTTTTAAGGTGGCAGTAATTAAACCATTACTTAAAAAGCCATCACTTGACCCAGCTATCTAGCTAATTATAGGCCAATCTCCAACCTTCCTTTTCTCTCAAAAATTCTTGAAAGGGTAGTTTGTAAAACAGCTAACTGATCATCTGCAGAGGAATGGTCTATTTGAAGAGTTTCAGTCAGGTTTTAGAATTCATCATAGTACAGAACAGCATTAGTGAAGGTTACAAATGATCTTCTTATGGCCTCGCGACAGTGGACTCATCTCTGTGCTTGTTCTGTTAGACCTCAGTGCTAGCTTTTGATACTGTTGACCATAAAATTTTATTACAGAGATTAGAGCATGCCATAGGTATTAAGGCACTGCGCTGCGGTGGTTTGAGTCATATTTGTCTAATAGATTTACAATTTGTTCATGTAAATGGGGAATCTTCCTTCACAGACTAAGTTAATTATGGAGTTTCCACAATGGTTCTGTGCTAGGACCAATTTTATTCACTTTATACATGCTTCCCTTAGGCAGTATTATTAGATGGTATTGCTTAAATTTTCATTGTTACGCAGATGATACCCAGCTTTATCTATCCATGAAGCCAGAGGACACACAACAATTAGCTAAACTGCAGGATTGTCTTACAGACATAAAGACATGGATGACCTCTAATTTCCTGCTTTTAAACTCAGATAAAACTGAAGTTATTGTACTTGGCCCCACAAATCTTAGAAAACATGGTGTCTAACCAGATCCTTACTCTGGATGGCATTACCCTGACCTCTAGTAATACTGTGAGAAATCTTGGAGCATTTTTGATCAGGATATGTCATTCAAAGCGCATATTAAACAAATATGTAGGACTGCTTTTTTGCATTTACGCAATATCTCTAAAATCAGAAAGGTCTTGTCTCAGAGTGATGCTGAAAACTAATTCATGCATTTATTTCCTCTAGGCTGGACTATTGTAATTCATTATTATCAGGTTGTCCTAAAAGTTCCCTGAAAAGCCTTCAGTTAATTCAAAATGCTGCAGCTAGAGTACTGACGGGGACTAGAAGGAGAGAGCATATCTCACCCATATTGGCCTCTCTTCATTGGCTTCCTGTTAATTCTAGAATAGAATTTAAAATTCTTCTTCTTACTTATAAGGTTTGAATAATCAGGTCCCATCTTATCTTAGGGACCTCGTAGTACCATATCACCCCAATAGAGCGCTTCGCTCTCAGACTGCTGGCTTACTTGTAGTTCCTAGGGTTTGTAAGAGTAGAATGGGAGGCAGAGCCTTCAGCTTTCAGGCTCCTCTCCTGTGGAACCAGCTCCCAATTCAGATCAGGGAGACAGACACCCTCTCTACTTTTAAGATTAGGCTTAAAACTTTCCTTTTTGCTAAAGGCTTATAGTTAGGGTGGATCAGGTGACCCTGGACCATCCCTTAGTTATGCTGCTATAGATGTAGACTGCCTGGGGGTTCCCATGATGCACTGTTTCTTTCTCTTTTTGCTCTGTATGCACCACTCTGCATTTAATCATTAGTGATCGATCTCTGCTCCCCTCCACAGCATGTCTTTTTCCTGGTTCTCTCCCTCAGCCCCAACCAGTCCCAGCAGAAGACTGCCCCTCCCTGAGCCTAGTTCTGCTGGAGGTTTCTTCCTGTTAAAAGGGAGTTTTTCCTTCCCACTGTAGCCAAGTGCTTGCTCACAGGGGGTCGTTTTGACCATTGGGGGTTTTACATAATTATTGTATGACCTTGCCTTACAATATAAAGCGCCTTGGGGCAACTGTTTGTTGTGATTTGGCGCTATATAAAAAAATTGATTGATTGATTGAATTCAAAATGCTGCAGCTAGAGTACTGACGGGGACTAGAAGGAGAGAGCATATCTCACCCATATTGGCCTCTCTTCATTGGCTTCCTGTTAATTCTAGAATAGAATTTAAAATTCTTCTTCTTACTTATAAGGTTTTGAATAATCAGGTCCCATCTTATCTTAGGGACCTCGTAGTACCATATCACCCCAATAGAGCGCTTCGCTCTCAGACTGCAGGCTTACTTGTAGTTCCTAGGGTTTGTAAGAGTAGAATGGGAGGCAGAGCCTTCAGCTTTCAGGCTCCCCTCCTGTGGAACCAGCTCCCAATTCAGACCAGGGAGACAGACACCCTCTCTACTTTTAAGATTAGGCTTAAAACTTTCCTTTTTGCTAAAGCTTATAGTTAGGGCTGGATCAGGTGACCCTGAACCATCCCTTAGTTATGCTGCTATAGATGTAGACTGCCTGGGGGTTCCCATGATGCACTGTTTCTTTCTCTTTTTGCTCTGTATGCACCACTCTGCATTTAATCATTAGTGATCGATCTCTGCTCCCCTCCACAGCATGTCTTTTTCCTGGTTCTCTCCCTCAGCCCCAACCAGTCCCAGCAGAAGACTGCCCCTCCCTGAGCCTGGTTCTGCTGGAGGTTTCTTCCTGTTAAAAGGGAGTTTTTCCTTCCCACTGTAGCCAAGTGCTTGCTCACAGGGAGTCGTTTTGACCGTTGGGGTTTTACATAATTATTGTATGGCCTTGCCTTACAATATAAAGCGCCTTGGGGCAACTGTTTGTTGTGATTTGGCGCTATATAAAAAAAAATTGATTGATTGATTGATTGATCTAGAGTCAGCACTATGCTTTGTGGCGACGTCGAACCCTGTCTGGAGCACCCACTTAGCTTGGGTTGAGTCTGCACATAATTCCTTGACCAGTTTTTGACCAGTCACCTTTTAAGGCCTCTCTCGGTTTCCAACCTCCTCTGTTTCCACTCCAAGAGAGTGAGTTTGCTGTCCCATCTGTGCAGCATCATCTTCAGTCTGGAAGGACACCTGTCCGAGCCGCCAATAATACCAAGCATCTGGTGGACCAATACCAAACGTTAGCAGGTCAGACTGTTTAGTTGTCATCTAAGAATATTCCTGTGAAGACGGATTCCAAGAAGCTGGCACTTTATTTCCTTGGTCCTTTTGCTATTGACAAGATCATCAGCCCTACTGTTGTCAGGTTGAGTCTTCCCAGTGCAGTGCAGATCCACCCTACCTTCCATGTTTCCCAGTTCAAAACCTGTTTACGACAGTCCTCTGTGACCTCCGGCTGCACCCCCTCCTTCCGCCCCGCTTCTTGATGGCTATCCAGCTTTCTCTGATGCTTTCTGGATGTTTGGCAGTGTGGCAGGAGGTTCCAATCTGTGGTTGACTGGGAGGGTTATGGGCCAGAGGAGTAATAGTGGATATCCCACCCCTTCACCCTGGACCCCTGGCTGGTGAGGGACCTTCATCGATCACACCGTCCACCTGCTGAGGAGACAGGGGAGCTCCCATTAGTGGGTGGGGGGGTGGGGGGGTACTATTAGGGTTTAGGCTGTTTCCGTCCCCTTTCCTTATGTGTCTAGCATTTCATTCTTTTACTGGCTGTGATACAACTTCATTCTTTGGTCATGGTAAAAAGACTGCCTGGGATACATGGCGTGTATATCCAGAGGTTACAGAGGCTTTCCATGAAATGTTGCAGATACCTCAAGAGTTGAGTGATCTTTTTTTTTTCAATATTTATTTCATTCATTTAAAAGAAAAACAGAAAAGCAGAAATGAATATATTACAAGACTGACAGGTTGCTGACGAGACAGCTGGCGGCCCCGGGGGGGTGTTAGGGACTGCGGTGGCCGCTTCCGACGTAGTTGTTGATCCAAACGAGACAAGAATTCGGCTCATCTGGTCGCTCACTGAGCCATGAACTCGCTCTGGTGTTTACGAACTTGCTAAAACCACGCTGAGCGCAGAGAGCTTGTCTTTTGCTGAGTGATCTGCTGGCTGTGATGGCCAACTGGAATGGGTCGGAGCCCGCTGTGTCCATTGCTGGCCAGACTGACTTGACAGGCGATAGTTGGAGGACACAAATGCTGGGCTCACACAAGCAGCTCTTGCTGTTAATCAGGTTTATTGTGGGAAGCGTGGGTCAGTACACAAAACGGCAGTCCAAAAACTCAGCAGCAGTACCAGGATCATAAGGCTAGTCGTGGTCGGGTCAGGCAGGCAGGAGGTTGAAAACACGGTGAAGCTGGCAATACAAAACACAAGGTCAAGAGCTGGAGAGAAGGCACAGGGTGCATCAATCTGGCGAGGAACAAATACAGACAGTGAGCATAAATACCCCCAGAGCCAATCAGCAAATCCAGGACAGGTGTGCAAGGAAGGAACCAGAAACAGGGCGTGGCCAGAGACAGAGAGCGAGAAAGCAAAAGACACACCCCAACCAGAAAAGGAATACAAAGCAAAGCATGCATGAACAAAAGGAAGATAACAAAACTGACCAAAAACAACACAGACAACCCACCCAGCTGTCAGACATTGACAAAGACATTGAATGAAAAGGAGCAGAGGGAAGAACAAGTCTTATATTTTCTGCCCCTTTTTACAACACAATCTTTCAATTTTAAGCATCATTATTCAACATTATTTAAAAGATTACATTTTTTAACAGGTTACATTTTAGACTTAAAACATTTTAGACATTATTAACAGATTACATTTTACACCATTTTTTTTTTTTTTGCACCATTCACTGCAATACTCCGTTCCTTTACTTTGGTTCTGAATCTTGGTTTTTTAAAGACTTCTATTCCTTTCAAATTATAACTACTTACTCTTTTTTCAAACATATTTTGAATGTTTATTGGTAAGGTATTTTTATTAGCTTGGTGCATTGTTTGTAATATTTTCAAATCAACTAAATCATGAAATTTAAGTACCCTATACTTAATGAATAATGGATTAGATGGATCTCTAAATCATTTTTAAAGCTCTTTTCTGCAGAATAAATAATGGTTGTGTATAAGTTTTACATGTTGATCCCCAGATTTCTACACAATAAGTTAAATATGGGACAATCAATGAATTGTACAATGTTAATAAACCATAACTATTTAACGAAAATTTTACTTTATGCAAAACAACAATGGCTTTCGCTATTTTTCCTTTTGTGTAATTTATGTGTGACTTCCATGTAAGATCTTCATCAATCATGACTCCTAGAAATTTGTTTCTTTTACCCTTTGTATATCCATTCCATCTATTTTTAATGACACATCATTTGTTTCCACTCTGTCATTAAACAATATGAAATTTGTCTTATTAAGATTTAGTGACAATCTGTTTATATCAAACCAATGTTTAACCATTTCCAACTCTGTATTTATCACTTGTACTACTTCCTGTATATCTGATCCAGAGTAAAATAATGTTGTATCATCAGCAAATAATATGCTGCCAAGTACTTTAGATACATTCACAAAATCATTGATATACAAAATAAACAGTTTGGGTCCAAGTACCGACCCTTGTAGTACACCATAAATAATGTTACACAATTCTGATTTAGTGTTATTTATCTGAACAAACTGTTTTCTATTTTCTAAGTAGCTTTTTACCCACTGATGTGCAACACCTCTAATTCCATATTGTTGTAACTTGTGAAGCAATCTTGAGTGGTCGATAACATCAAAAGCTTTTTTCAGGTCGATGAAAATACTTACAAAATAATCCTTATTATCTGTTGTTGATATTTTCTCTGTTAATTCCATAATTGCCATAGCTGTCGAATGTTTTGTTCTGAATCCATACTGAGCATTATTTAAAATATGATGTTTCTCAATGAATTTGTCCAACCTTGTCACACAAAAATTTTTTCATAATTTTAGAAAACTGTGGAAGCAATGACACTGGCCTGTAATTTGAAAAATTATGTTTGTCTCCATTTTTATATAATGGGACTACCTTGGCAATTTTCATTTCGTCTGGGAAAATCCCTGTTGACAGAGACAGATTACAAATGTAAGTGAATGGTTCAATAACAGTTTCTATTATACTTTTTACAGTCATCATGTCTAAATCTTCATAGTCAGTTGATCTTTTGCTTACACAGGTTTTTTTTACAATATTTATTATTTCATCTTTTTCCACATTGTCAAGGAAAATACTATTGACTGTATTTACAAGTGTATTTATCTTCTACTATTAGTTTATTTTCCACCAGACTTGATCCCACATTTGAAAAATAATCATTAAACTCATTTGCAACTTCTTTTATGTCATATATCTCTTTATTTTCCTTGACAAAGTAATTTGGAAAAGTTGATTTCGCTCCATCACTTTCAATCACACTATTTATAATTCCCCATGTTGCTTTTATATTATCTTTACTCTTATTTAATTGTTCACTATAATAATCTTTTTTTTTTGTTTCCTAATTATTGTCAGTAGTTTATTTTTATATTTTTTGTATCTGTGTTCTGTTTCCCTTGTTTGCATTTTTAAAAAGCACCTATATAAATAGTTTTTCATTACACAAGCATTTTTTATTCCCTTAGTCAGCCATGGTTTATTTACTCTTTTCTTACTAATTTTTATTAATTTACAGTTTTTATTATATGATTTCATCAGTATTTTCATAAATGAATTATATGCTACATTAACGTCGCGACATAAACTTCTTCCCAATTTTGATTTTTAAGGTCATAATTTAATCAAATCAAATCAAATCAATTTTATTTATATAGCGCCAAATCACAACAAACAGCTGCCCCAAGGCGCTTTATATTGTAAGGCAAAGCCATACAATAATTACAGAAAAACCCCAACGGTCAAAACGACCCCCTGTGAGCAAGCACTTGGCGACAGTGGGAAGGAAAAACTCCCTTTTAACAGGAAGAAACCTCCAGCAGAACCAGGCTCAGGGAGGGGCAGTCTTCTGCTGGGACTGGTTGGGGCTGAGGGAGAGAACCAGGAAAAAGACATGCTGTGGAGGGGAGCAGAGATCAATCACTAATGATTAAATGCAGAGTGGTGCATACAGAGCAAAAAGAGAAATAAACACTCAGTGCATAAGATCAATCAATCAATTTTCAATCAATCAATTTTTTTTATATAGCGCCAAATCACAACAAACAGTTGCCCCAAGGCGCTTTATATTGTAAGGCAAGGCCATACAATAATGATGTAAAACCCCAACGGTCAAAACGACCCCCTGTGAGCAAGCACTTGGCTACAGTGGGAAGGAAAAACTCCCTTTTAACAGGAAGAAACCTCCAGCAGAACCAGGCTCAGGGAGGGGCAGTCTTCTGCTGGGACTGGTTGGGGCTGAGGGAGAGAACCAGGAAAAAGACATGCTGTGGAGGGGAGCAGAGATCGATCACTAATGATTAAATGCAGAGTGGTGCATACAGAGCAAAAAGAGAAAGAAACAGGACCTGATTATTCAAAACCTTATAAGTAAGAAGAAGAATTTTAAATTCTATTCTAGAATTAACAGGAAGCCAATGAAGAGAGGCCAATATGGGTGAGATATGCTCTCTCCTTCTAGTCCCTGTCAGTACTCTAGCTGCAGCATTTTGAATTAACTGAAAGCTTTTCAGGGAACTTTTAGGACAACCTGATAGAAATCTTGGAGTCATTTTTGATCAGGATATGTCATTCAATGCTCATATTAAACAAATATGTAGGACTGCTTTTTTGCATTTACGCAATATCTCTAAAATTAGAAAGGTCTTGTCTCAGAGTGATGCTGAAAAACTAATTCATGCATTTATTTCCTCTAGGCTGGACTATTGTAATTCA